>NC_074665.1:93605728-93750728 GCF_029448725.1 Salvelinus fontinalis | reverse complement strand
TTACATCATACAGTACAGTAGACTGTTACATCATACAGTAGACTGTTACATCATACAGTACAGTAGACTGATACATCATACAGTACAGTAGACTGATACATCATACAGTAGACTGTTACATCATACAGTAGACTGTTACATCATACAGTAGACTGATACATCATACAGTAGACTGATACATCATACAGTAGACTGTTACATCATACAGTAGACTGTTACATCATACAGTAGGCTGTTACATCATACAGTAGACTGATACATCATACAGTAGACTGTTACATCATACAGTAGACTGATACATCATACAGTAGACTGTTACATCATACAGTAGACTGATACATCATACAGTAGACTGATACATCATACAGTAGACTGATACATCATACAGTAGACTGTTACATCATACAGTAGACTGTTACATCATACAGTACAGTAGACTGTTACATCATACAGTAGACTGTTACATCATACAGTAGACTGATACATCATACAGTAGACTGTTACATCATACAGTAGACTGTTACATCATACAGTAGACTGTTACATCATACAGTAGACTGATACATCATACAGTAGACTGATACATCATACAGTAGACTGATACATCATACAGTAGACTGATACATCATACAGTACAGTAGACTGATACATCATACAGTAGACTGATACATCATACAGTAGACTGATACATCATACAGTACAGTAGACTGATACATCATGCAGTAGACTGTTACATCATACAGTAGACTGATACATCATACAGTAGACTGATACATCATACAGTAGACTGATACATCATACAGTAGACTGTTAAATCATACAGTAGACTGTTACATCATACAGTAGACTGATACATCATACAGTAGACTGATACATCATACAGTAGACTGTTACATCATACAGTAGACTGTTACATCATACAGTAGACTGATACATCATACAGTAGACTGATACATCATACAGTAGACTGATACATCATACAGTAGACTGTTACATCATACAGTAGACTGATACATCACACAGTAGACTGATACAATCATACAGTAGACTGATACATCATACAGTAGACTGTTACATCATACAGTAGACTGATACATCATACAGTAGACTGATAATCATACAGTAGACTGATACATCATACAGTACAGTAGACTGATACATCATACAGTAGACTGATACATCATACAGTAGACTGTTACATCATACAGTAGACTGTTACATCATACAGTAGACTGTTACATCATACAGTAGACTGTTACATCATACAGTAGACTGATACATCATACAGTAGACTGATACATCATACAGTAGACTGTTACATCATACAGTAGACTGATACATCATACAGTAGACTGATACATCATACAGTAGACTGTTACATCATACAGTAGACTGATACATCATACAGTAGACTGATACATCATACAGTAGACTGTTACATCATACAGTAGACTGATACATCATACAGTAGACTGTTACATCATACAGTAGACTGATACATCATACAGTAGACTGATACATCATACAGTAGACTGATACATCATACAGTAGACTGTTACATCATACAGTAGACTGTTACATCATACAGTAGACTGTTACATCATACAGTAGACTGTTACACCATACAGTAGACTGATACATCATACAGTAGACTGATACATCATACAGTAGACTGTTACATCATACAGTAGACTGATACATCATACAGTACAGTAGACTGATACATCATACAGTAGACTGATACATCATACAGTACAGTAGACTGATACATCATACAGTAGACTGTTACATCATACAGTAGACTGTTACATCATACAGTAGACTGATACATCATACAGTAGACTGATACATCATACAGTACTGTAGACTGATACATCATACAGTAGACTGTTACATCATACAGTAGACTGTTACATCATACAGTAGACTGATACATCATACAGTAGACTGATACATCATACAGTAGACTGTTACATCATACAGTAGACTGATACATCATACAGTAGACTGATACATCATACAGTAGACTGATACATCATACAGTACAGTAGACTGATACATCATACAGTAGACTGATACATCATACAGTAGACTGTTACATCATACAGTAGACTGATACATCATACAGTAGACTGATACATCATACAGTAGACTGATACATCATACAGTACAGTAGACTGATACATCATACAGTAGACTGTTACATCATACAGTAGACTGTTACATCATACAGTAGACTGATACATCATACAGTACAGTAGACTGATACATCATACAGTACAGTAGACTGATACATCATACAGTAGACTGATACATCATACAGTAGACTGATACATCATACAGTACAGTAGACTGATACATCATACAGTAGACTGATACATCATACAGTAGACTGTTACATCATACAGTAGACTGTTACATCATACAGTAGACTGATACATCATACAGTAGACTAATACATCATACAGTAGACTGATACATCATACAGTAGACTGATACATCATACAGTACAGTAGACTGATACATCATACAGTAGACTGATACATCATACAGTAGACTGTTACATCATACAGTAGACTGTTACATCATACAGTAGACTGATACATCATACAGTAGACTGATACATCATACAGTAGACTGATACATCATACAGTAGACTGATACATCATACAGTACATTAGACTGATACATCATGCAGTAGACTGTTACATCATACAGTAGACTGATACATCATACAGTAGACTGATACATCATACAGTAGACTGTTACATCATACAGTAGACTGTTACATCATACAGTAGACTGATACATCATACAGTAGACTGATACATCATACAGTAGACTGATACATCATACAGTACAGTAGACTGATACATCATACAGTAGACTGTTACATCATACAGTAGACTGTTACATCATACAGTAGACTGTTACATCATACAGTAGACTGTTACATCATACAGTAGACTGATACATCATACAGTAGACTGATACATCATACAGTAGACTGTTACATCATACAGTAGACTGATACATCATACAGTAGACTGTTACATCATACAGTAGACTGATACATCATACAGTAGACTGATACATCATACAGTAGACTGATACATCATACAGTAGACTGTTACATCATACAGTAGACTGTTACATCATACAGTAGACTGTTACATCATACAGTAGACTGTTACATCATACAGTAGACTGATACATCATACAGTAGACTGATACATCATACAGTAGACTGTTACATCATACAGTAGACTGATACATCATACAGTAGACTGTTACATCATACAGTAGACTGTTACATCATACAGTAGACTGATACATCATACAGTAGACTGTTACATCATACAGTAGACTGATACATCATACAGTAGACTGTTACATCATACAGTAGACTGATACATCATACAGTAGACTGATACATCATACAGTAGACTGATACATCGTACAGTAGACTGTTACATCATACAGTAGACTGATACATCATACAGTAGACTGTTACATCATACAGTAGACTGTTACACCATACAGTAGACTGATACATCATACAGTAGACTGATACATCATACAGTAGACTGATACATCATACAGTAGACTGTTACATCATACAGCAGACTGATACATCATACAGTAGACTGTTACATCATACAGTACAGTAGACTGTTACATCATACAGTAGACTGTTACATCATACAGTAGACTGATACATCCTACAGTAGACTGTTACATCATACAGTAGACTGTTACATCATACAGTAGACTGTTACATCATACAGTAGACTGATACATCATACAGTAGACTGTTACATCCTACAGTAGACTGATACATCATACAATACAGTAGACTGATACATCATACAATACAGTAGACTGTTACATCATACAGTACAGTAGACTGATACATCATACAGTAGACTGATACATCATACAGTAGACTGTTACATCCTACAGTAGACTGCTACATCATACAGTAGACTGATACATCATACAGTACAGTAGACTGATACATCATACAGTAGACTGATACATCATACAGTAGACTGATACATCATACAGTAGACTGATACATCATACAGTAGACTGTTACATCAGAGTACAGTAGACTGATACATCATACAGTAGACTTTTACATCAGAGTACAGTAGACTGATACATCATACAGTAGACTGTTACATCATACAGTAGACTGTTACATCATACAGTAGACTGATACATCATACAGTAGACTGTTACATCATACAGTAGACTGATACATCATACAGTAGACTGTTACATCATACAGTAGACTGATACATCATACCGTAGACTGTTATATCATACAATACAGTAGACTGTTACATCATACAGTAGACTGTTACATCATACAGTAGACTGATACATCAGAGTACAGTAGACTGATACATCATACAGTAGACTGATACATCATACAGTACAGTACACTGATACATCAGAGTACAGTAGACTGTTACATCATACAGTAGACTGATACATCATACAGTAGACTGTTACATCATACAGTAGACTGTTACATCATACAGTACTGTTACATCATACAGTAGACTGATACATCATACAGTAGACTGTTACATCATACAGTAGACTGTTACATCATACAGTAGACTGTTACATCATACAGTAGACTGATACATCATACAGTAGACTACTACATCAGAGTACAGTAGACTGATACATCATACAGTAGACTGATACATCATACAGTAGACTGTTACATCATACAGTAGACTGATACATCATACAGTAGACTGTTACATGATACAGTAGACTGTTACATCATACAGTAGACTGATACACCATACAGTAGACTGTTACATCATACAGTAGACTGTTACATCATACAGTAGACTGTTACATCATACAGTAGACTGATACATCATACAGTACAGTAGACTGTTACATCATACAGTAGACTGTTACATCATACAGTAGACTGTTACATCATACAGTAGACTGATACATCATACAGTACAGTAGACTGATACATCATACAGTAGACTGATACATCATACAGTAGACTGTTACATCATACAGTAGACTGTTACATCATACAGTAGACTGATACATCATACAGTAGACTGAAACATCATACAGTAGACTGATACATCATACAGTAGACTGATACATCATACTACTGTAGTAGACTGATACATCATACAGTAGACTGTTACATCATACAGTAGACTGTTACATCATACAGTAGACTGATACATCATATAGTAGACTGTTACATCATACAGTACAGTAGACTGTTACATCATACAGTAGACTGATACATCATACAGTAGACTGATACATCATACAGTAGACTGTTACATCATACAGTAGACTGTTACATCATACAGTAGACTGATACATCATACAGTAGACTGTTACATCATACAGTAGACTGATACATCATACAGTAGACTGTTACATCATACAGTAGACTGATACATCATACAGTAGACTGTTACATCATACAGTAGACTGATACATCATACAGTAGACTGATACATCATACAGTAGACTGATACATCATACAGTAGACTGATACATCATACAGTAGACTGTTACATCATACAATACAGTAGACTGATACATCATACAGTAGACTGTTACATCATACAGTAGACTGTTACATCATACAGTAGACTGATACATCATACAGTAGACTGTTACATCATACAGTAGACTGTTACATCATACAGTAGACTGTTACATCATACAATACAGTAGACTGTTACATCATACAGTAGACTGTTACATCATACAGTAGACTGTTACATCATACAGTAGACTGATACATCATACAGTAGACTGTTACATCATACAGTAGACTGTTACATCATACAGTAGACTGTTACATCATACAGTAGACTGTTACATCATACAGTAGACTGTTACATCATACAGTAGACTGATACATCATACAGTAGACTGTTACATCATACAGTAGACTGTTACATCATACAGTAGACTGTTACATCATACAGTAGACTGTTATATCATACAGTAGACTGTTACATCATACAGTAGACTGTTACATCATACAGTAGACTGTTTCATCATACAGTAGACTGTTACATCATACAGTAGACTGTTACATCATACAGTAGACTGATACATCATACAGTAGACTGATACATCATACAGTAGACTGTTACATCATACAGTACAGTAGACTGATACATCATACAGTAGACTGTTACATCATGCAGTAGACTGTTACATCATACAGTAGACTGATACATCATACAGTAGACTGATACATCATACAGTAGACTGATACATCATACAGTAGACTGTTACATCATACAGTAGACTGTTACATCATGCAGTAGACTGTTACATCATACAGTAGACTGTTACATCATACAGTAGACTGTTACATCATACAGTACAGTAGACTGATACATCATACAGTAGACTGTTACATCATACAGTACAGTAGACTGTTACATCATACAGTAGACTGTTACATCATACAGTACAGTAGACTGATACATCATACAGTAGACTGTTACATCATTCAGTACAGTAGACTGATACATCATACAGTAGACTGTTACATCATACAGTACAGTAGACTGTTACATCATACAGTAGACTGATACATCATACAGTAGACTGTTACATCATACAATACAGTAGACTGTTACATCATACAGTACAGTAGACTGATACATCATACAGTAGACTGTTACATCATACAGTAGACTGTTACATCATACAGTACAGTAGACTGTTACATCATACAGTAGACTGTTACATCATACAGTACAGTAGACTGTTACATCATACAGTACAGTAGACTGATACATCATACAGTAGACTGATACATCATACAGTAGACTGATACATCATACAGTAGACTGATACATCATACAGTAGACTGTTACATCATACAGTAGACTGATACATCATACAGTAGACTGTTACATCATACAGTAGACTGTTACATCATACAGTAGACTGATACATCATACAGTAGACTGTTACATCATACAGTACAGTAGACTGATACATCATACAGTAGACTGTTACATCATACAGTAGACTGTTACATCATACAGTAGACTGTTACATCATACAGTAGACTGTTACATCATACAGTAGACTGATACATCATACAGTAGACTGATACATCATACAGTAGACTGTTACATCATACAGTAGACTGATACATCATACAGTAGACTGTTACATCATACAGTAGACTGATACATCATACAGTAGACTGATACATCATACAGTAGACTGTTACATCATACAGTAGACTGATACATCATACAGTAGACTGATACATCATACAGTAGACTGATACATCATACAGTAGACTGATACATCATACAGTAGAGTAGACTGATACATCATACAGTAGACTACTACATCATACAGTAGACTGTTACATCATAGGGAGGAGAGTCCTAAAGCTCCGGAAGTGATGGGTCTGATCTGGTTTGATCTGCATTTCTGTGACATTTGTGCGCACTGACTTTACATAAACAGCTTAGTCAGGGAAGCTGCCGTTTTCTGCAGAGTGCTGCTGGACAGCAGATTTAGAGGGAATCTGGTGTGAGTCTGTATAAATCTCACAGATAATAGATAATGATTGCCCTCTGTAGTGGTTGATAATAGATAATGATTACCCTCTGTGGTGGTTGTTAATAGGTAATGATTACCCTCTGTAGTGGTTGATAATAGGTAATGATTACCCTCTGTAGTGGTTGATAATAGGTAATGATTGCCCTCTGTAGTGGTTGATAATAGGTAATGATTGCCCTCTGTGGTGGTTGATAATAGGTAATGATTACCCTCTGTAGTGGTTGATAATAGGTAATGATTACCCTCTGTGGTGGTTGATAATAGGTAATGATTACCCTCTGTGGTGGTTGATAATAGGTAATGATTGCCCTCTGTAGTGGTTGATAATAGGTAATGATTACCCTCTGTGGTGGTTGTTAATAGGTAATGATTGCCCTCTGTGGTGGTTGATAATAGGTAATGACTGCCCTCTGTAGTGGTTGATAATAGGTAATGATTGCCCTCTGTGGTGGTTAGATAATAGGTAATGATTGCCCTCTGCGGTGGTTGATAATAGGTAATGATTACCCTCTGTGGTGGTTGATAATAGGTAATGATTGCCCTCTGTGGTGGTTGATAATAGGTAATGATTGCCCTCTGTGGTGGTTGATAATAGGTAATGATTGCCCTCTGTGGTGGTTGATAATGATTGCCCTCTGTGGTGGTTGATAATAGGTAATGATTACCCTCTGTGGTGGTTGATAATAGGTAATGATTGCCCTCTGTGGTGGTTGATAATAGGTAATGATTGCCCTCTGTGGTGGTTGTTAATAGGTAATGATTGCCCTCTGTGGTGGTTGATAATAGGTAATGATTGCCCTCTGTGGTGGTTGATAATAGGTAATGATTACCCTCTGTGGTGGTTGATAATAGGTAATGATTGCCCTCTGTAGTGGTTGATAATAGGTAATGATTGCCCTCTGTGGTGGTTGATAATAGGTAATGATTGCCCTCTGTAGTGGTTGATAATAGGTAATGATTGCCCTCTGTGGTGGTTGATAATAGGTCATGGTTTATTATGGATCCCCATTAGTTCCTGTCAAGGCAGCAGCTACTCTTCCTGGGGTTTATTATGGATCCCCATTAGTTCCTGCCTAGGCAGCAGCTACTCTTCTTGGGGTTTATTATGGATCCCCATTAGTTCCTGCCTAGGCAGCAGCTACTCTTCCTGGGGTTTATTATGGATCCCAATTAGTTCCTGCCAAGGCAGCAACTACTCTTCCTGGGGTTTATTATGGATCCCCATTAGTTCCTGTCAAGGCAGCAGCTACTCTTCCTGGGGTTTATTATGGATCCCCATTAGTTCCTGCCAAGGCAGCAGCTACTCTTCCTGGGGTTTATTATGGATCCCCATTAGTTCCTGCCAAGGCAGCAACTACTCTTCCTGGGGTTTATTATGGATCCCAATTAGTTCCTGTCAAGGCAGCAGCTACTCTTCCTGGGGTTTATTATGGATCCCCATTAGTTCCTGCCAAGGCAGCAGCTACTCTTCCTGGAGTTTATTATGGATCCCCATTGTCAATACCACTTCAGTTCTAACTTTATCAAATGTTTACATTCTGTATGACATATTTCTCTATAATGATAAACGTCTCCTATATTCACAGATGGCGTCGGTCGAAACGCTCAGCTCAGCAGCGTGTCTCCCTGCCTGGTCTCTCTCTGTCTCCAGCGGGCAGGGTCTCTCCCTGCCCGGTCTCTCTCTCTCTGTGTCCAGCAGGCAGCGTCCCTCCCTGTCCGGTCTCTCTCTGTCTCCAGCTGGCAGCGTCCCTCCCTGCCCGGTCTCTCTCTGTCTCCAGCTGGCAGCGTCCCTCCCTGCCCGGTCTCTCTCTGTCTCCAGCGGGCAGCGTCCCTCCCTGCCTGGTCTCTCTCTGTCTCCAGCGGGCAGCGTCCCTCCCTGCCCGGTCTCTCTCTGTCTCCAGCGGGCAGCGTCCCTCCCTGTCCGGTCTCTCTCTCTGTCTCCAGCGGGCAGCGTCCCTCCCTGTCCGGTCTCTCTCTCTTCCTCCAACTCAGCAGCGTCCCTCCCTGCCCGGTCTCTCTCTGTCTCCAGCGGGCAGCGTCCCTCCCTGTCCGGTCTCTCTCTCTTCCTCCAACTCAGCAGCGTCCCTCCCTGTCCGGTCTCTCTCTGTGTCCAGCGGGCAGCGTCCCTCCTTGCCCGGTCTCTCTCTGTCTCCAGCGGGCAGCGTCCCTCCCTGTCCGATCTCTCTCTGTCTCCAGCGGGCAGCGTCCCTCCTTGCCCGGTCTCTCTCTGTCTCCAGCGGGCAGCGTCCCTCCCTGCCCGGTCTCTCTCTGTCTCCAGCGGGCAGCGTCCCTCCCTGCCCGGTCTCTCTCTGTCTCCAGCGGGCAGCGTCCCTCCCTGCCCGGTCACTCTCTGTCTCCAGTGGGCAGCGTCCCTCCCTGCCCGGTCTCTCTCTGTCTCCAGCGGGCAGCGTCCCTCCCTGCCCGGTCTCTCTCTGTGTCCAGCGGGCAGCGTCCCTCCCTCCTCGCTCTCTCTCTCTGTCTCCAGAGGGCAGCGTCCCTCCCTGCTTGGTCTCTCTCTGTCTCCAGCGGGCAGCGTCCCTCCCTGCCCGGTCTCTCTCTGTCTCCAGCGGGCAGCGTCCCTCCCTGCCCGGTCTCTCTCTGTCTCCAGCGGGCAGCGTCCCTCCCTGCCCGGTCACTCTCTGTCTCCAGTGGGCAGCGTCCCTCCCTGCCCGGTCTCTCTCTGTCTCCAGCGGGCAGCGTCCCTCCCTGCCCGGTCTCTCTCTGTGTCCAGCGGGCAGCGTCCCTCCCTCCTCGCTCTCTCTCTCTGTCTCCAGAGGGCAGCGTCCCTCCCTGCCCGGTCTCTCTCTCTCTGTGTCCAGCAGGCAGCGTCCCTCCCTGTCCGGTCTCTCTCTGTCTCCAGCTGGCAGCGTCCCTCCCTGCCCGGTCTCTCTCTGTTTCCAGCTGGCAGCGTCCCTCCCTGCCTGGTCTCTCTCTGTCTCCAGCGGGCAGCGTCCCTCCCTGCCCGGTCTCTCTCTGTCTCCAGCGGGCAGCGTCCCTCCCTGTCCGGTCTCTCTCTCTGTCTCCAGCGGGCAGCGTCCCTCCCTGTCCGGTCTCTCTCTCTTCCTCCAACTCAGCAGCGTCCCTCCCTGCCCGGTCTCTCTCTGTCTCCAGCGGGCAGCGTCCCTCCCTGTCCGGTCTCTCTCTCTTCCTCCAACTCAGCAGCGTCCCTCCCTGTCCGGTCTCTCTCTGTGTCCAGCGGGCAGCGTCCCTCCTTGCCCGGTCTCTCTCTGTCTCCAGCGGGCAGCGTCCCTCCCTGTCCGATCTCTCTCTGTCTCCAGCGGGCAGCGTCCCTCCTTGCCCGGTCTCTCTCTGTCTCCAGTGGGCAGCGTCCCTCCCTGCCCGGTCTCTCTCTGTCTCCAGCGGGCAGCGTCCCTCCCTGCCCGGTCTCTCTCTGTCTCCAGCGGGCAGCGTCCCTCCCTGCCCGGTCTCTCTCTGTCTCCAGCGGGCAGCGTCCCTCCCTGCCCGGTCACTCTCTGTCTCCAGTGGGCAGCGTCCCTCCCTGCCCGGTCTCTCTCTGTCTCCAGCGGGCAGCGTCCCTCCCTGCCCGGTCTCTCTCTGTGTCCAGCGGGCAGCGTCCCTCCCTCCTCGCTCTCTCTCTCTGTCTCCAGAGGGCAGCGTCCCTCCCTGCTTGGTCTCTCTCTGTCTCCAGCGGGCAGCGTCCCTCCCTGCCCGGTCTCTCTCTGTCTCCAGCGGGCAGCGTCCCTCCCTGTCCGATCTCTCTCTGTCTCCAGCGGGCAGCGTCCCTCCTTGCCCGGTCTCTCTCTGTCTCCAGCTCAGCAGCGTCCCTCCCTGTCCGGTCTCTCTCTCTGTCTCCAGCGGGCAGTGTCTCTCCCTGTCCGGTCTCTCTCTCTGTCTCCAGCTAAGCAGCGTCCCTCCCTGCCCGGTCTCTCTCTGTCTCCAGCGGGCAGCGTCCCTCCCTGCCCGGTCTCTCTCTGTCTCCAGCGGGCAGCGTCCCTCCCTGCCCGGTCTCTCTCTGTCTCCAGCGGGCAGCGTCCCTCCCTGTCCGGTCTCTCTCTCTGTCTCCAGCGGGCAGCGTCCCTCCCTGTCCGGTCTCTCTCTCTGTCTCCAGCTAAGCAGCGTCCCTCCCTGCCCGGTCTCTCTCTGTCTCCAGCGGGCAGCGTCCCTCCCTGCCCGGTCTCTCTCTGTCTCCAGCGGGCAGCGTCCCTCCCTGCCCGGTCTCTCTCTGTCTCCAGCGGGCAGCGTCCCTCCCTGCCCGGTCTCTCTCTGTCTCCAGTGGGCAGCGTCCCTCCCTGCCCGGTCTCTCTCTGTCTCCAGTGGGCAGCGTCCCTCCCTGCCCGGTCTCTCTCTGTCTCCAGCGGGCAGCGTCCCTCCCTGCCCGGTCTCTCTCTGTCTCCAGCGGGCAGCGTCCCTCCCTGCCCGGTCACTCTCTGTCTCCAGTGGGCAGCGTCCCTCCCTGCCCGGTCTCTCTCTGTCTCCAGCGGGCAGCGTCCCTCCCTGCCCGGTCTCTCTCTGTGTCCAGCGGGCAGCGTCCCTCCCTCCTCGGTCTCTCTCTCTGTCTCCAGCTCAGCAGCGACCCTCCCTGCTCGGTCTCTCTCTGTCTCCAGCGGGCAGCGTCCCTCCCTGCCCGGTCTCTCTCTGTGTCCAGCGGGCAGCGTCTCTCCCTCCTCGCTCTCTCTCTCTGTCTCCAGAGGGCAGCGTCCCTCCCTGCCCGGTCTCTCTCTGTCTCCAGCGGGCAGCGTCCCTCCCTGCCCGGTCTCTCTCTGTCTCCAGCGGGCAGCGTCCCTCCCTGTCCGGTCTCTCTCTCTGTCTCCAGCGGGCAGCGTCCCTCCCTGTCCGGTCTCTCTCTCTGTCTCCAGCTCAGCATCGTCCCTCCCTGTCCGGTCTCTCTCTCTGTCTCCAGCGGGCAGTGTCTCTCCCTGTCCGGTCTCTCTCTCTGTCTCCAGCTCAGCAGCGTCCCTCCCTGCCCGGTCTCTCTCTGTCTCCAGCGGGCAGCGTCCCTCCCTGCCCGGTCTCTCTCTGTCTCCAGCGGGCAGCAGCGTCCCTCCCTGCCCGGTCTCTCTCTGTCTCCAGCTCAGCAGCGTCCCTCCCTGTCCGGTCTCTCTCTGTCTCCAGCGGGCAGCGTCCCTCCCTGTCCGGTCTCTCTCTCTGTCTCCAGCTCAGCAGCGTCCCTCCCTGTCCGGTCTCTCTCTCTGTCTCCAGCGGGCAGTGTCTCTCCCTGCCCGGTCTCTCTCTGTCTCCAGCTCAGCAGCGTCCCTCCCTGCCTGGTCTCTCTGTCTCCAGCGGGCAGCGTCCCTCCCTGCCAGGTCTCTCTCTGTGTCCAGCTCAGCAGCGTCCCTCCCTGTCCGGTCTCTCTCTGTGTCCAGCGGGCAGCGTCCCTCCTTGCCCGGTCTCTCTCTGTCTCCACCTCAGCAGCGTCCCTCCCTGTCCGGTCTCTCTCTCTGTCTCCAGCTCAGCAGCGTCCCTCCTTGCCCGGTCTCTCTCTGTCTCCAGCGGGCAGCGTCCCTCCCTGCCCTGTCTCTCTCTCTGTCTCCAGCGGGCAGCGTCCCTCCCTGCCCGGTCTCTCACTCTGTCTCCAGCGGGCAGCGTCCCTCCCTGCCTGGTCTCTCTCTGTCTCCAGCGGGCAGCGTCCCTCCCTGTCCGGTCTCTCTCTCTGTCTCCAGCGGGCAGCGTCCCTCCCTGCCCGGTCTCTCTCTGTCTCCAGCTCAGCAGCGTCCCTCCCTGCCTGGTCTCTCTCTGTCTCCAGCGAGCAGCATCCCTCCCTGTCCGATCTCTCTCTGTCTCCAGCGGGCAGCGTCCCTCCCTGGCCGGTCTCTCTCTGTCTCCAGCGGGCAGCGTCCCTCCCTGCCCGGTCTCTCTCTGTCTCCAGAGGGCAGCGTCCCTCCCTGCCCGGTCTCTCTCTGTCTCCAGTGGGCAGCGTCCCTCCCTGCCCGGTCTCTCTCTGTCTCCAGCTCAGCAGCGTCCCTCCCTGCCCGGTCTCTCTCTGTGTCCAGCGGGCAGCATCCCTCCTTGCCCGGTCTCTCTCTGTCTCCACCTCAGCAGCGTCCCTCCCTGCCCGGTCTCTCTCTGTCTCCAGCGGGCAGCTTCCCTCCTTGCCTGGTCTCTTTCTGTCTCCAGCTCAGCAGTGTCCCTCCTTGCCTGGTCTCTCTCTGTCTCCAGCGGGCAGCGTCCCTCCCTGCCCGGTCTCTCTCTGTCTCCAGCGGGCAGCGTCCCTCCCTGCCCGGTCTCTCTCTGTCTCCAGCAGGCAGCGTCCCTCCCTGCCCGGTCTCTCTCTGTCTCCAGCGGGCAGCGTCCCTCCCTGCCCGGTCTCTCTCTGTCTCCAGCGGGCAGCGTCCCTCCCTGCCCGGTCACTCTCTGTCTCCAGTGGGCAGCGTCCCTCCCTGCCCGGTCTCTCTCTGTCTCCAGCGGGCAGCGTCCCTCCCTGCCCGGTCTCTCTCTGTCTCCAGCGGGCAGCGTCCCTCCCTGCCCGGTCACTCTCTGTCTCCAGCGGGCAGTGTCTCTCCCTGTCCGGTCTCTCTCTCTGTCTCCAGTTCAGCAGCGTCCCTCCCTGCCCGGTCTCTCTCTGTCTCCAGCGGGCAGCGTCCCTCCCTGCCAGGTCTCTCTCTGTGTCCAGCTCAGCCGCGTCCCTCCCTGTCCGGTCTCTCTCTGTCTCCAGCGGGCAGTGTCCCTCCCTGCCCGGTCTCTCTCTGTCTCCAGCGGGCAGCGTCCCTCCCTGTCCGGTCTCTCTCTGTCTCCAGCGGGCAGCGTCTCTCCCTGCCCGGTCTCTCTCTGTCTCCAGCTCTGCAGCGTCCCTCCCTGTCCGGTCTCTCTCTGTCTCCAGCGGGCAGCGTCCCTCCCTGCCGGTCTCTCTCTGTCTCCAGCTCAGCAGCGTCCCTCCCTGCCCGGTCTCTCTCTGTCTCCAGCGGGCAGCGGCACTCTCTGCCCGGTCTCTCTCTGTGTCCAGCGGGCAGCGTCCCT
Source organism: Salvelinus fontinalis (assembly GCF_029448725.1). Classification (NCBI taxonomy): domain Eukaryota; kingdom Metazoa; phylum Chordata; class Actinopteri; order Salmoniformes; family Salmonidae; genus Salvelinus; species Salvelinus fontinalis. The sequence continues at coordinate 93,736,199 of NC_074665.1, read as the reverse complement.
CCCTGCCCGGTCTCTCTCTGTCTCCAGCGGGCAGCGTCCCTCCCTGCCCGGTCTCTCTCTGTCTCCAGCGGGCAGCATCCCTCCCTGCCCGGTCTCTCTCTGTCTCCAGCGGGCAGCGTCCCTCCCTGTCCGGTCTCTCTCTCTGTCTCCAGCGGGCAGCGTCCCTCCCTGTCCGGTCTCTCTCTCTGTCTCCAGCGGGCAGCGTCCCTCCCTGTCCGGTCTCTCTCTCTGTCTCCAGCGGGCAGCGTCCCTCCCTGTCCGGTCTCTCTCTCTGTCTCCAGCGGGCAGCGTCCCTCCCTGCCCGGTCTCTCTCTGTCTCCAGCGGGCAGCGTCCCTCCCTGGCCGATCTCTCTCTCTGTGTCCAGTTCAGCAGCGTCTCTCCCTGTCCGGTCTCTCTCTGTCTCCAGCGGGCAGCGTCCCTCCCTGTCCGGTCTCTCTCTCTGTCTCCAGCTCAGCAGCGTCCCTCCCTGTCCGGTCTCTCTCTCTGTCTCCAGCGGGCAGCGTCCCTCCCTGCCCAGTCTCTCTCTGTCTCCAGCGGGCAGCGTCCCTCCCTGTCCGGTCTCTCTCTCTGTCTCCAGCTCAGCAGCGTCCCTCCCTGTCCGGTCTCTCTCTCTGTGTCCAGCGGGCAGCGTCCCTCCCTGAACGATCTCTCTGTCTCCAGCTCAGCAGCGAATATACAGACAAGCGTGGTGACCACATGGATGACGTATGTTGCGCAGTTTAAAAGTGTCGAGTGTGTGTGGAGACAAATGGATTCGTTTCAGTCAGTCGTCCTGATAAACCCCTCTGATAAAGTTTAGCAACAGACGCAGCATGGCACTAGTTCAAACTTGTAAAAGAAAGTGCTGTTTATTTCGATGGGCGAGGGAGAAATAACTTGTAATAGTAACCGTCGGGATGTCACCGTGATACAGTCTACATGTAACAGTATAACTTTAGTACGTCCCCTGGCCCCGACCCGGGCGCGAACCAGGGACCCTCTGCACACATCAACACATACACTGCTCAATGGGGAGAGTTTGCGCTGCAAGCCGACATCACAACATTTGTATTTTGTTTATTTAACCTGTATTTAACTTGGCAAGTCAGTTAACAAACAAATTCTTATTTCCAATGACAGCCTGCCCCGGCAAACCCGGACGACGCTGGGACAATTGTGCACCGCACTATGGGACTCCCAATCACGGCCGGATGTGATACAACATGGGTCACATCAGTGTCATCGCTCCCGCTGGATATAGTGTAGCCAATATCAGACCAGGGTGAAAGATAAAGCACATTCATTCTAGTGGTTTTAGACGAACATGTACAACTAAAGCATTTAATGTCGGTCTAAAGAGACATTTTTGTAAAAAAGAAATAAATAATACTATTATTCCGATAGAACGGAATGATTCTGAACACTCCCACGTCCCAACTTCGGCAGACAAGTTTCAAATGATCACTGACATTTCTAGACACAAACACAAATCCGCTAACTGGGAATCAGAACGACTGACTGAACCGAATCCGTTTGTCTCCACTCGACTCTCACTGCGCTCCAAACGTCATCCATGTAGGCACCGGCCGTACCGGTATAACCTCTCCGGTCGCGGGCTGAACCACCTGGTTTTTCTGAATGAAACCGTAGCTCGCCTCGCGCTATAAATAGAACGGACGGGCCTGACGTCACCGTGGAAGCCGCATCACGTCGTTTTGTTCCGTGTTGTGTGGCTGCAGATTATTTTTATTTATTTAACCGATGCGCTTTCGGATGGGGAAGGACAGAGTACTTCTGAAGGCAGCCTGAACAATGAAGCTAGATACGTAGTAGGGGTTATTGTTACATTGGGAAGGGAGGAAAGGATTACCGGTCAACGAACTGGGGCGTGATACCAGTTACGACATGATCTTGCAGTAGTTGCCTAGCTAGCGGCGAGCGGTTCTTATTTGTACAGTAGCCATCGAGCTACCTGCAATTATTGAATCGTACTCTGACCTCCTGACTGTAGTTTTGGTCGACCAGATCCCACTCACTCAGCCCTGGAGAACGGTAGGTGCTTCTGTTATGACATCTTGACAGACTGGAACAAGGACTAGGGTGGTGTCTGTCCTCTCATTGTTATTTCATTACAGAGCTGTGCTTGGCACTTACACTGTAGTTGAGTCGAGATGCACTTTAACTCATTTTAATGTGTGGATACAAATTATATCATGCAATGATACTATTCTTGTTACATTATTTGATTGATATCATTATTTGAGTCCCAAGTTAGTGTCCATTTAGAGTACACTACAGCAGTCTGGTTGTGAAACACACTAGAGGTTTGGAAACATTTAAAGACTTTGTTGACATGCACCTAAATGACATCACAGAGGGATTATGACATCACAGAGGGATTATGACATCACAGAGGGATTATGACATCACAGAGGGATTATGACAAGCAGCAGACTCCCATCTTCTGAACTGGTTAACAAGTCATGTTATAAAACATGCATGTAGCTAATTAGATTAGTTTATTAGTCACATGCAACTACTGTGATTTATTATTATTTGACCCTGCTGGTCATTTATGAACATTTTAACATCTTGGCCATGTTCTGTTATAATCTCCACCCGGCACAGCCAGAAGAGGACTGGCCACCCCTCATAGTTCCTCTCTAGGTTTCTTCCTAGGTTTTGGCCTTTCTAGGGAGTTTTTCCTAGCCACCGTGCTTCTACACCTGCATTGCTTGCTGTTTGGGGTTTTAGGCTGGGTTTCTGTACAGCACTTTGAGACATCAGCTGATCTAAGAAGGGCTTTATCAATACATTTGATTTGATGCACAGGGTCGCAAATGTAATTGCAGGGAACAGTGAAATTCTTCACCTCTGACATGTTGTTACACTCCTTTTCCTCCTCTTTCAGAGTAGCATCACTGGTGTTGACTAGGCCCGTGTTCCCTCCTCTTTCAGAGTAGCATCACTGGTGTTGACTAGGCCCGTGTTCCCTCCTCTTTCAGAGTAGCATCACTGGTGTTGACTAGGCCCGTGTTCCCTCCTCTTTCAGAGTAGCATCACTGGTGTTGACTAGGCCCGTGTTCCCTCCTCTTTCAGAGTAGCATCACTGGTGTTGACTAGGCCCGTGTTCCCTCCTCTTTCAGAGTAGCGTCACTGGTGTTGACTAGGCCCGTGTTCCCTCCTCTTTCAGAGTAGCATCACTGGTGTTGACTAGGCCCGTGTTCCCTCCTCTTTCAGAGTAGCATCACTGGTGTTGACTAGGCCCGTGTTCCCTCCTCTTTCAGAGTAGCATCACTGGTGTTGACTAGGCCCGTTCCCTCCTCTTTCAGAGTAGCATCACTGGTGTTGACTAGGCCCGTGTTCCCTCCTCTTTCAGAGTAGCATCACTGGTGTTGACTAGGCCCGTGTTCCCTCCTCTTTCAGAGTAGCATCACTGGTGTTGACTAGGCCCGTGTTCCCTCCTCTTTCAGAGTAGCATCACTGGTGTTGACTAGGCCCGTGTTCCCTCCTCTTTCAGAGTAGCATCACTGGTGTTGACTAGGCCCGTTCCCTCCTCTTTCAGAGTAGCGTCCCTGGTGTTGACTAGGCCCGTGTTCCCTCCTCTTTCAGAGTAGCGTCACTGGTGTTGACTAGGCCCGTGTTCCCTCCTCTTTCAGAGTAGCATCACTGGTGTTGACTAGGCCCGTGTTCCCTCCTCTTTCAGAGTAGCATCACTGGTGTTGACTAGGCCCGTGTTCCCTCCTCTTTCAGAGTAGCATCACTGGTGTTGACTAGGCCCGTTCCCTCCTCTTTCAGAGTAGCATCACTGGTGTTGACTAGGCCCGTGTTCCCTCCTCTTTCAGAGTAGCATCACTGGTGTTGACTAGGCCCGTGTTCCCTCCTCTTTCAGAGTAGCGTCACTGGTGTTGACTAGGCCCGTGTTCCCTCCTCTTTCAGAGTAGCATCACTGGTGTTGACTAGGCCCGTGTTCCCTCCTCTTTCAGAGTAGCATCACTGGTGTTGACTAGGCCCGTGTTCCCTCCTCTTTCAGAGTAGCATCACTGGTGTTGACTAGGCCCGTGTTCCCTCCTCTTTCAGAGTAGCATCACTGGTGTTGACTAGGCCCGTGTTCCCTCCTCTTTCAGAGTAGCATCACTGGTGTTGACTAGGCCCGTTCCCTCCTCTTTCAGAGTAGCATCACTGGTGTTGACTAGGCCCGTGTTCCCTCCTCTTTCAGAGTAGCATCACTGGTGTTGACTAGGCCCGTGTTCCCTCCTCTTTCAGAGTAGCATCACTGGTGTTGACTAGGCCCGTGTTCCCTCCTCTTTCAAAGTAGCATCACTGGTGTTGACTAGGCCCGTTCCCTCCTCTTTCAGAGTAGCATCACTGGTGTTGACTAGGCCCGTGTTCCCTCCTCTTTCAGAGTAGCATCACTGGTGTTGACTAGGCCCGTGTTCCCTCCTCTTTCAAAGTAGCATCACTGATGTTGACTAGGCCCGTGTTCCCTCCTCTTTCAGAGTAGCATCACTGGTGTTGACTAGGCCCGTGTTCCCTCCTCTTTCAGAGTAGCATCACTGGTGTTGACTAGGCCCGTTCCCTCCTCTTTCAGAGTAGCGTCACTGGTGTTGACTAGGCCCGTTCCCTCCTCTTTCAGAGTAGCATCACTGATGTTGACTAGGCCCGTGTTCCCTCCTCTTTCAGAGTAGCATCACTGGTGTTGACTAGGCCCGTGTTCCCTCCTCTTTCAGAGTAGCATCACTGGTGTTGACTAGGCCCGTTCCCTCCTCTTTCAGAGTAGCATCACTGGTGTTGACTAGGCCCGTTCCCTCCTCTTTCAGAGTAGCATCACTGGTGTTGACTAGGCCCGTGTTCCCTTCTCTTTCAGAGTAGCATCACTGGTGTTGACTAGGCCCGTGTTCCCTCCTCTTTCAGAGTAGCATCACTGGTGTTGACTAGGCCCGTGTTCCCTCCTCTTTCAGAGTAGCGTCACTGGTGTTGACTAGGCCCGTGTTCCCTCCTCTTTCAGAGTAGCGTCACTGGTGTTGACTAGGCCCGTGTTCCCTCCTCTTTCAGAGTAGCGTCACTGGTGTTGACTAGGCCCGTGTTCCCTCCTCTTTCAGAGTAGCGTCACTGGTGTTGACTAGGCCCGTGTTCCCTCCTCTTTCAGAGTAGCATCACTGGTGTTGACTAGGCCCGTTCCCTCCTCTTTCAGAGTAGCATCACTGGTGTTGACTAGGCCCGTTCCCTCCTCTTTCAGAGTAGCATCACTGGTGTTGACTAGGCCCGTGTTCCCTTCTCTTTCAGAGTAGCATCACTGGTGTTGACTAGGCCCGTGTTCCCTCCTCTTTCAGAGTAGCATCACTGGTGTTGACTAGGTCCGTGTTCCCTCCTCTTTCAGAGTAGCATCACTGGTGTTGACTAGGTCCGTGTTCCCTCCTCTTTCAGAGTAGCATCACTGGTGTTGACTAGGCCCGTGTTCCCTCCTCTTTCAGAGTAGCATCACTGGTGTTGACTAGGCCCGTGTTCCCTCCTCTTTCAGAGTAGCATCACTGGTGTTGACTAGGCCCGTGTTCCCTCCTCTTTCAGAGTAGCGTCACTGGTGTTGACTAGGCCCGTGTTCCCTCCTCTTTCAGAGTAGCGTCACTGGTGTTGACTAGGCCCGTGTTCCCTCCTCTTTCAGAGTAGCGTCACTGGTGTTGACTAGGCCCGTGTTCCCTCCTCTTTCAGAGTAGCATCACTGGTGTTGACTAGGCCCGTGTTCCCTCCTCTTTCAGAGTAGCATCACTGGTGTTGACTAGGCCCCTGGTGTTGACTAGGCCTGTGTTCCCTCCTCTTTCAGAGTAGCATCACTGGTGTTGACTAGGCCCGTGTTCCCTCCTCTTTCAGAGTAGCATCACTGGTGTTGACTAGGCCCGTGTTCCCTCCTCTTTCAGAGTAGCATCACTGATGTTGACTAGGCCCGTGTTCCCTCCTCTTTCAGAGTAGCATCACTGGTGTTGACTAGGCCCGTTCCCTCCTCTTTCAGAGTAACATCACTGGTGTTGACTAGGCCCGTTCCCTCCTCTTTCAGAGTAGCATCACTGGTGTTGACTAGGCCCGTTCCCTCCTCTTTCAGAGTAGCATCACTGGTGTTGACTAGGCCCGTTCCCTCCTCTTTCAGAGTAGCATCACTGGTGTTGACTAGGCCCGTGTTCCCTCCTCTTTCAGAGTAGCGTCACTGGTGTTGACTAGGCCCGTGTTCCCTCCTCTTTCAGAGTAGCATCACTGGTGTTGACTAGGCCCGTTCCCTCCTCTTTCAGAGTAGCATCACTGGTGTTGACTAGGCCCGTGTTCCCTCCTCTTTCAGAGTAGCATCACTGGTGTTGACTAGGCCCGTGTTCCCTCCTCTTTCAGAGTAGCGTCACTGGTGTTGACTAGGCCCGTGTTCCCTCCTCTTTCAGAGTAGCGTCACTGGTGTTGACTAGGCCCGTGTTCCCTCCTCTTTCAGAGTAGCGTCACTGGTGTTGACTAGGCCCGTGTTCCCTCCTCTTTCAGAGTAGCATCACTGGTGTTGACTAGGCCCGTTCCCTCCTCTTTCAGAGTAGCATCACTGGTGTTGACTAGGCCCGTTCCCTCCTCTTTCAGAGTAGCATCACTGGTGTTGACTAGGCCCGTTCCCTCCTCTTTCAGAGTAGCATCACTGGTGTTGACTAGGCCCGTTCCCTCCTCTTTCAGAGTAGCATCACTGGTGTTGACTAGGCCCGTGTTCCCTCCTCTTTCAGAGTAGCGTCACTGGTGTTGACTAGGCCCGTGTTCCCTCCTCTTTCAGAGTAGCATCACTGGTGTTGACTAGGCCCGTTCCCTCCTCTTTCAGAGTAGCATCACTGGTGTTGACTAGGCCCGTGTTCCCTCCTCTTTCAGAGTAGCATCACTGGTGTTGACTAGGCCCGTTCCCTCCTCTTTCAGAGTAGCATCACTGGTGTTGACTAGGCCCGTGTTCCCTCCTCTTTCAGAGTAGCATCACTGGTGTTGACTAGGCCCGTTCCCTCCTCTTTCAGAGTAGCATCACTGGTGTTGACTAGGCCCGTTCCCTCCTCTTTCAGAGTAGCATCACTGGTGTTGACTAGGCCCGTTCCCTCCTCTTTCAGAGTAGCGTCACTGGTGTTGACTAGGCCCGTGTTCCCTCCTCTTTCAGAGTAGCGTCACTGGTGTTGACTAGGCCCGTGTTCCCTCCTCTTTCAGAGTAGCATCACTGGTGTTGACTAGGCCCGTTCCCTCCTCTTTCAGAGTAGCATCACTGGTGTTGACTAGGCCCCTGGTGTTGACTAGGCCCGTGTTCCCTCCTCTTTCAGAGTAGCATCACTGGTGTTGACTAGGCCCGTGTTCCCTCCTCTTTCAGAGTAGCGTCACTGGTGTTGACTAGGCCCGTGTTCCCTCCTCTTTCAGAGTAGCATCACTGGTGTTGACTAGGCCCGTTCCCTCCTCTTTCAGAGTAGCATCACTGGTGTTGACTAGGCCCGTGTTCCCTCCTCTTTCAGAGTAGCATCACTGGTGTTGACTAGGCCCGTTCCCTCCTCTTTCAGAGTAGCATCACTGGTGTTGACTAGGCCCGTGTTCCCTCCTCTTTCAGAGTAGCATCACTGGTGTTGACTAGGCCCGTGTTCCCTCCTCTTTCAGAGTAGCATCACTGGTGTTGACTAGGCCCGTTCCCTCCTCTTTCAGAGTAGCATCACTGGTGTTGACTAGGCCCGTTCCCTCCTCTTTCAGAGTAGCATCACTGGTGTTGACTAGGCCCGTTCCCTCCTCTTTCAGAGTAGCGTCACTGGTGTTGACTAGGCCCGTGTTCCCTCCTCTTTCAGAGTAGCGTCACTGGTGTTGACTAGGCCCGTGTTCCCTCCTCTTTCAGAGTAGCATCACTGGTGTTGACTAGGCCCGTTCCCTCCTCTTTCAGAGTAGCGTCACTGGTGTTGACTAAGCCCTTGTTCCCTCCTCTTTCAGAGTAGCATCACTGGTGTTGACTAGGCCCGTTCCCTCCTCTTTCAGAGTAGCATCACTGGTGTTGACTAGGCCCGTGTTCCCTCCTCTTTCAGAGTAGCATCACTGGTGTTGACTAGGCCCGTTCCCTCCTCTTTCAGAGTAGCATCACTGGTGTTGACTAGGCCCGTGTTCCCTCCTCTTTCAGAGTAGCATCACTGGTGTTGACTAGGCCCGTGTTCCCTCCTCTTTCAGAGTAGCATCACTGGTGTTGACTAGGCCCGTGTTCCCTCCTCTTTCAGAGTAGCATCACTGGTGTTGACTAGGCCCGTTCCCTCCTCTTTCAGAGTAGCATCACTGGTGTTGACTAGGCCCGTGTTCCCTCCTCTTTCAGAGTAGCATCACTGGTGTTGACTAGGCCCGTGTTCCCTCCTCTTTCAGAGTAGCATCACTGGTGTTGACTAGGCCCGTTCCCTCCTCTTTCAGAGTAGCGTCCCTGGTGTTGACTAGGCCCGTGTTCCCTCCTCTTTCAGAGTAGCATCACTGGTGTTGACTAGGCCCGTGTTCCCTCCTCTTTCAGAGTAGCATCACTGGTGTTGACTAGGCCCGTGTTCCCTTCTCTTTCAGAGTAGCATCACTGGTGTTGACTAGGCCCGTTCCCTCCTCTTTCAGAGTAGCATCACTGGTGTTGACAAGGCCCGTGTTCCCTCCTCTTTCAGAGTAGCATCACTGGTGTTGACTAGGCCCGTGTTCCCTCCTCTTTCAGAGTAGCATCACTGGTGTTGACTAGGCCCGTGTTCCCTACTCTTTCAGAGTAGCATCACTGGTGTTGACTAGGCCCGTGTTCCCTCCTCTTTCAGAGTAGCATCACTGGTGTTGACTAGGCCCGTGTTCCCTCCTCTTTCAGAGTAGCATCACTGGTGTTGACTAGGCCCGTGTTCCCTCCTCTTTCAGAGTAGCATCACTGGTGTTGACTAGGCCCGTGTTCCCTCCTCTTTCAGAGTAGCATCACTGGTGTTGACTAGGCCCGTGTTCCCTCCTCTTTCAGAGTAGCGTCACTGGTGTTGACTAGGCCCGTGTTCCCTCCTCTTTCAGAGTAGCGTCACTGGTGTTGACTAGGCCCGTGTTCCCTCCTCTTTCAGAGTAGCGTCACTGGTGTTGACTAGGCCCGTGTTCCCTCCTCTTTCAGAGTAGCATCACTGGTGTTGACTAGGCCCGTGTTCCCTCCTCTTTCAGAGTAGCATCACTGGTGTTGACTAGGCCCGTGTTCCCTCCTCTTTCAGAGTAGCGTCACTGGTGTTGACTAGGCCCGTGTTCCCTCCTCTTTCAGAGTAGCATCACTGGTGTTGACTAGGCCCGTGTTCCCTCCTCTTTCAGAGTAGCATCACTGGTGTTGACTAGGCCCGTGTTCCCTCCTCTTTCAGAGTAGCGTCACTGGTGTTGACTAGGCACGTGTTCCCTCCTCTTTCAGAGTAGCGTCACTGGTGTTGACTAGGCCCGTGTTCCCTCCTCTTTCAGAGTAGCGTCACTGGTGTTGACTAGGCCCGTGTTCCCTCCTCTTTCAGAGTAGCGTCACTGGTGTTGACTAGGCCCGTTCCCTCCTCTTTCAGAGTAGCGTCACTGGTGTTCACTAGGCCCGTGTTCCCTCCTCTTTCAGAGTAGCATCACTGGTGTTGACTAGGCCCGTGTTCCCTCCTCTTTCAGAGTAGCATCACTGGTGTTGACTAGGCCCGTGTTCCCTCCTCTTTCAGAGTAGCATCACTGGTGTTGACTAGGCCCGTGTTCCCTCCTCTTTCAGAGTAGCATCACTGGTGTTGACTAGGCCCGTTCCCTCCTCTTTCAGAGTAGCATCACTGGTGTTGACTAAGCCCTTGTTCCCTCCTCTTTCAGAGTAGCATCACTGGTGTTGACTAGGCCCGTTCCCTCCTCTTTCAGAGTAGCATCACTGGTGTTGACTAGGCCCGTGTTCCCTCCTCTTTCAGAGTAGCATCACTGGTGTTGACTAGGCCCGTGTTCCCTCCTCTTTCAGAGTAGCATCACTGGTGTTGACTAGGCCCGTGTTCCCTCCTCTTTCAGAGTAGCATCACTGGTGTTGACTAGGCCCGTGTTACCTCCTCTTTCAGAGTAGCATCACTGGTGTTGACTAGGCCCGTGTTACCTCCTCTTTCAGAGTAGCGTCCCTGGTGTTGACTAGGCCCGTGTTCCCTCCTCTTTCAGAGTAGCGTCACTGGTGTTGACTAGGCCCGTGTTCCCTCCTCTTTCAGAGTAGCGTCACTGGTGTTGACTAGGCCCGTTCCCTCCTCTTTCAGAGTAGCGTCACTGGTGTTGACTAGGCCCGTTCCCTCCTCTTTCAGAGTAGCATCACTGGTGTTGACTAGGCCCGTTCCCTCCTCTTTCAGAGTAGCATCACTGGTGTTGACTAGGCCCGTGTTCCCTCCTCTTTCAGAGTAGCATCACTGGTGTTGACTAGGCCCGTGTTCCCTCCTCTTTCAGAGTAGCGTCACTGGTGTTGACTAGGCCCGTGTTCCCTCCTCTTTCAGAGTAGCATCACTGGTGTTGACTAGGCCCGTGTTCCCTCCTCTTTCAGAGTAGCGTCACTGGTGTTGACTAGGCCCGTTCCCTCCTCTTTCAGAGTAGCGTCACTGGTGTTGACTAGGCCCGTTCCCTCCTCTTTCAGAGTAGCATCACTGGTGTTGACTAGGCCCGTGTTCCCTCCTCTTTCAGAGTAGCATCACTGGTGTTGACTAGGCCCGTTCCCTCCTCTTTCAGAGTAGCATCACTGGTGTTGACTAGGCCCGTTCCCTCCTCTTTCAGAGTAGCATCACTGGTGTTGACTAGGCCCGTTCCCTCCTCTTTCAGAGTAGCATCACTGGTGTTGACTAGGCCCGTGTTCCCTCCTCTTTCAGAGTAGCATCACTGGTGTTGACTAGGCCCGTTCCCTCCTCTTTCAGAGTAGCATCACTGGTGTTGACTAGGCCCGTGTTCCCTCCTCTTTCAGAGTAGCATCACTGGTGTTGACTAGGCCCGTGTTCCCTCCTCTTTCAGAGTAGCATCACTGGTGTTGACTAGGCCCGTGTTCCCTCCTCTTTCAGAGTAGCATCACTGGTGTTGACTAGACCCGTGTTCCCTCCTCTTTCAGAGTAGCATCACTGGTGTTGACTAGGCCCGTGTTCCCTCCTCTTTCAGAGTAGCATCACTGGTGTTGACTAGGCCCGTGTTCCCTCCTCTTTCAGAGTAGCATCACTGGTGTTGACTAGGCCCGTTCCCTCCTCTTTCAGAGTAGCATCACTGGTGTTGACTAGGCCCGTGTTCCCTCCTCTTTCAGAGTAGCATCACTGGTGTTGACTAGGCCCGTTCCCTCTTCTTTCAGAGTAGCATCACTGGTGTTGACTAGGCCCGTGTTCCCTCCTCTTTCAGAGTAGCATCACTGGTGTTGACTAGGCCCGTGTTCCCTCCTCTTTCAGAGTAGCATCACTGGTGTTGACTAGGCCCGTGTTCCCTCCTCTTTCAGAGTAGCATCACTGGTGTTGACTAGGCCCGTGTTCCCTCCTCTTTCAGAGTAGCATCACTGGTGTTGACTAGGCCCGTGTTCCCTCCTCTTTCAGAGTAGCATCACTGGTGTTGACTAGGCCCGTTCCCTCTTTCAGAGTAGCATCACTGGTGTTGACTAGGCCCGTGTTCCCTCCTCTTTCAGAGTAGCATCACTGGTGTTGACTAGGCCCGTTCCCTCCTCTTTCAGAGTAGCATCACTGGTGTTGACTAGGCCCGTTCCCTCCTCTTTCAGAGTAGCATCACTGGTGTTGACTAGGCCCGTTCCCTCCTCTTTCAGAGTAGCATCACTGGTGTTGACTAGGCCCGTTCCCTCCTCTTTCAGAGTAGCATCACTGGTGTTGACTAGGCCCGTTCCCTCCTCTTTCAGAGTAGCATCACTGGTGTTGACTAGGCCCGTTCCCTCCTCTTTCAGAGTAGCATCACTGGTGTTGACTGACCTCTAGATGTGATTTGTTTAGGATGCAGGGCTGTGGATTAGAGCCAGTCTCCTCCTCCCTCTATTCCCTGACCTCTTGATGTGATTTGTTTAGGATGCAGGGCTGTGGATTAGAGCCAGTCTCCTCCTCCCTCTATTCCCTGACCTCTAGATGTGATTTTTTTAGGATGCAGGGCTGTGGATCAGAGCCAGTCTCCTCCTCCTCCTCCCTCTATTCCCTGACCTCTTGATGTGATTTGTTTAGGATGCAGGGCTGTGGATTAGAGCCAGTCTCCTCCTCCCTCTATTCCCTGACCTCTAGATGTGATTTGTTTAGGATGCAGGGCTGTGGATCAGAGTCAGTCTCCTCCTCCTCCTCCTCCCTCTATTCTCTGACCTCTAGATGTGATTTGTTTAGGATGCAGGGCTGTGGTGTAGAGCCAGTCTCCTCCTCCTCCTCCTCCCTCTATTCTCTGACCTCTAGATGTTATTTGTTTAGGATGCAGGGCTGTGGATTAGAGCCAGTCTCCTCCTCCTCCTCCTCCTCCCTCTGTTCCCTGACCTCTAGATGTGATTTGTTTAGGATGCAGGGCTGTGGATCAGAGCCAGTCTCCTCCTCCTCCTCCTCCCTCTATTCCCTGACCTCTAGATGTGATTTGTTTAGGATGCAGGGCTGTGGATTAGAGCCAGTCTCCTCCTCCTCCTCCCTCTATTCCCTGACCTCTAGATGTGATTTGTTTAGGATGCAGGGCTGTGGATTAGAGCCAGTCTCCTCCTCCTCCCTCTATTCCCTGACCTCTAGATGTGATTTGTTTAGGATGCAGGGCTGTGGATCAGAGCCAGTCTCCTCCTCCTCCTCCTCCCTCTATTCCCTGACCTCTAGATGTGATTTGTTTAGGATGCAGGGCTGTGGATCAGAGCCAGTCTCCTCCTCCTCCTCCCTCTATTCCCTGACCTCTAGATGTGATTTGTTTAGGATGCAGGGCTGTGGATTAGAGCCAGTCTCCTCCTCCTCCTCCCTCTATTCCCTGACCTCTAGATGTGATTTGTTTAGGATGCAGGGCTGTGGATCAGAGCCAGTCTCCTCCTCCTCCTCCTCCCTCTATTCCCTGACCTCTAGATGTGATTTGTTTAGGATGCAGGGCTGTGGATTAGAGCCAGTCTCCTCCTCCCTCTATTCCCTGACCTCTAGATGTGATTTGTTTAGGATGCAGGGCAGTGGATTAGAGCCAGTCTCCTCCTCCTCCTCCTCCCTCTATTCCCTGACCTCTAGATGTGATTTGTTTAGGATGCAGGGCTGTGGATTAGAGCCAGTCTCCTCCTCCTCCTCCTCCCTCTATTCCCTGACCTCTAGATGTGATTTGTTTAGGATGCAGGGCTGTGGATTAGAGCCAGTCTCCTCCTCCCTCTATTCCCTGACCTCTAGATGTGATTTGTTTAGGATGCAGGGCTGTGGATCAGAGCCAGTCTCCTCCTCCCTCTATTCCCTGACCTCTAGATGTGATTTGTTTATGATGCAGGGCTGTGGATTAGAGCAAGTCTCCTCCTCCTCCTCCCTCTATTCCCTGACCTCTAGATGTGATTTGTTTAGGATGCAGGGCTGTGGATTAGAGCCAGTCTCCTCCTCCTCCTCCCTCTATTCCCTGACCTCTAGATGTGATTTGTTTAGGATGCAGGGCTGTGGTTCAGAGACAGTCTCCTCCTCCTCCTCCCTCTATTCCCTGACCTCTAGATGTGATTTGTTTAGGATGCAGGGCTGTGGTGTAGAGCCAGTCTCCTACTCCCTCTATTCCCTGACCTCTAGATGTGATTTGTTTAGGATGCAGGGCTGTGGATCAGAGCCAGTCTCCTCCTCCTCCTCCCTCTATTCTCTGACCTCTAGATGTGATTTGTTTAGGATGCAGGGCTGTGGATCAGAGCCAGTCTCCTCCTCCTCCTCCCTCTATTCCCTGACCTCTAGATGTGATTTGTTTAGGATGCAGGGCTGTGGATCAGAGCCAGTCTCCTCCTCCCTCTATTCCCTGACCTCTAGATGTGATTTGTTTAGGATGCAGGGCTGTGGATTAGAGCCAGTCTCCTCCTCCTCCTCCCTCTATTCCCTGACCTCTAGATGTGATTTGTTTAGGATGCAGGGCAGTGGATTAGAGCCAGTCTCCTCCTCCTCCTCCCTCTATTCCCTGACCTCTAGATGTGATTTGTTTAGGATGCAGGGCTGTGGATTAGAGCCAGTCTCCTCCTCCTCCTCCCTCTATTCCCTGACCTCTAGATGTGATTTGTTTAGGATGCAGGGCTGTGGATCAGAGTCAGTCTCCTCCTCCCTCTATTCTCTGACCTCTAGATGTGATTTGTTTAGGATGCAGGGCTGTGGATCAGAGCCAGTCTCCTCCTCCTCCTCCTCCCTCTATTCCCTGACCTCTAGATGTGATTTGTTTAGGATGCAGGGCTGTGGATCAGAGCCAGTCTCCTCCTCCCTCTATTCCCTGACCTCTAGATGTGATTTGTTTAGGATGCAGGGCTGTGGATTAGAGCCAGTCTCCTCCTCCTCCCTCTATTCCCTGACCTCTAGATGTGATTTGTTTAGGATGCAGGGCTGTGGATTAGAGCCAGTCTCCTCCTCCCTCTATTCCCTGACCTCTAGATGTGGTCTACAGCAGCAGAGTGACAGATTAGTGGACCTCAGCGTTAATACTGCTGCCATGTCATCAGTATAGTAATCAGAATGTGAATAGCTGCTTATTAGAACCTGTTTCAGGGTTGTTTGAATAAACCAAGTGAAAATTAAGTCTTAATTTAAATGTGTACCTACATTAAGTTGTTCATCTGTGTTTAGGCGATCTACTACCTGACCTTGCATCATTATCATCCATTGTGATTGAGCCTATTTTTCTCTCTTGTCACACAGGGCCCTGAACAGTAGTATGGACTACGAGAGACCCAATGTTGAGACCATTAAGTGTGTAGTGGTGGGGGACAACGCCGTAGGGAAGACACGGCTGATCTGTGCTCGGGCCTGTAACACCACTCTGAACCAGTACCAACTACTGGCCACACACGTCCCTACGGTCTGGGCTATAGACCAGTACAGAGTCTGTCAAGAGGTACTAACCCTGACCCCTAACCCCAACACACGTCCCTACGGTCTGGGCTATAGACCAGTACAGAGTCTGTCAAGAGGTACAATACCTAACCCTGACCCCTGACCCCAACACACGTCCCTACGGTCTGGGCTATAGACCAGTACAGAGTCTGTCAAGAGGTACTAACCCTGACCCCTAACCCCAACACACGTCCCTACGGTCTGGGCTATAGACCAGTACAGAGTCTGTCAAGAGGTACAATACCTAAACCCTGACCCCTGACCCCAACACACGTCCCTACGGTCTGGGCTATAGACCAGTACAGAGTCTGTCAAGAGGTACAATACCTAACCCTGACCTCTAACCCCAACACACGTCCCTACGGTCTGGGCTATAGACCAGTACAGAGTCTGTCAAGAGGTACTAACCCTGACCCCTAACCCCAACACACGTCCCTACGGTCTGGGCTATAGACCAGTACAGAGTCTGTCAAGAGGTACAATACCTAAACCCTGACCCCTGACCCCAACACACGTCCCTACGGTCTGGGCTATAGACCAGTACAGAGTCTGTCAAGAGGTACAATACCTAACCCTGACCCCTGACCCCAACACACGTCCCTACGGTCTGGGCTATAGACCAGTACAGAGTCTGTCAAGAGGAACAATACTTAACCCCAACACACGTCCCTACGGTCTGGGCTATAGACCAGTACAGAGTCTGTCAAGAGGTACAATACCTAACCCTGACCCCTGACCCCAACACACGTCCCTACGGTCTGGGCTATAGACCAGTACAGAGTCTGTCAAGAGGTACAATACCTAACACCTGACCCCTAAACACGTCCCTAACGGTCTAGGCTATAGACCAGTACAGAGTCTGTCAAGAGGTACTGACCCCTAACCCCAACACACGTCCCTACGGTCTGGGCTATAGACCAGTACAGAGTCTGTCAAGAGGTACAATACTTAACCCTGACCCCTAACCCCAACACACGGCCCTACGGTCTGGGCTATAGACCAGTACAGAGTCTGTCAAGAGGTACAATACTTAACCCTGACCCCTAACCCCAACACACGTCCCTACGGTCTGGGCTATAGACCAGTACAGAGTCTGTCAAGAGGTACAATACCGACCCCTGACCCCAACACACGTCCCTACGGTCTGGGCTATAGACCAGTACAGAGTCTGTCAAGAGGTACTAACCCTGACCCCTGACCCCTAACCCCAACACACGTCTCTACGGTCTGGGCTATAGACCAATACAGAGTCTGTCAAGAGGTACAATACTTAACCCTGACCCCTAACCCCAACACACGTCCCTACGGTCTGGGCTATAGACCAGTACAGAGTCTGTCAAGAGGTACAATACTTAACCCTGACCCCTAACCCCAACACACGTCCCTACGGTCTGGGCTATAGACCAGTACAGAGTCTGTCAAGAGGTACAATACCTAAACCCTGACCCCTGACCCCAACACACGTCCCTACGGTCTGGGCTATAGACCAGTACAGAGTCTGTCAAGAGGTACAATACCTAACCCTGACCCCTGACCCCAACACACGTCCCTACGGTCTGGGCTATAGACCAGTACAGAGTCTGTCAAGAGGTACAAACCCTGACCCCTAACCCCAACACACGTCCCTACGGTCATTAAACAGCCCCGCCTGCCATCAAACAGCCCCGCCAGCCCCGCCTGCCATCAAACAGCCCCGCCTGCCACCAAACAGCCCCGCCTGCCATCAAACAGCCCCGCCAGCCCCGCCAGCCCCGCCTGCCATCAAACATCCCCGCCTGCCCCGCCTGCCATCAAACAGCCCCGCCTGCCATCAAACAGCCCCGCCTGCCATCAAACAGCCCCGCCCGCCACCAAACAGCCCCGCCCGCCACCAAACAGCCCCGCCCGCCACCAAACAGCCCCGCCCGCCACCAAACAGCCCCGCCCGCCACCAAACAGCCCCGCCCGTCACCAAACAGCCCCGCCCGTCACCAAACAGCCCCGCCCGTCACCAAACAGCCCCGCCCGTCACCAAACAGCCCCGCCCGTCACCAAACAGCCCCGCCCGTCACCAAACAGCCCCGCCCGTCACCAAACAGCCCCGCCCGTCACCAAACAGCCCCGCCCGTCACCAAACAGCCCCGCCCGTCACCAAACAGCCCCGCCCGTCACCAAACAGCCCCGCCCGTCATCAAACAGCCCCGCCAGCCCCGCCTGTCATCAAACAGCCCCGCCTGCCATCAAACAGCCCCGCCTGCCATCAAACAGCCCCGCCTGCCATCAAACAGCCCCGCCACCCCCACCTGCCATCAAACAGCCCCGCCTGTCACCAAACAGCCCCGCCTGCCACCAAACAGCCCCGCCTGCCATCAAACAGCCCCGCCTGCCATCAAACAGCCCCGCCTGCCATCAAACAGCCCCGCCTGCCACCAAACAGCCCCGCCTGCCACCAAACAGCCCCGCCTGCCACCAAACAGCCCCGCCTGCCACCAAACAGCCCCGCCTGCCACCAAACAGCCCCGCCTGCCACCAAACAGCCCCGCCAGTCACCAAACAGCCCCGCCTGCCATCAAACAGCCCCGCCTGCCATCAAACAGCCCCGCCTGCCATCAAACAGCCCCGCCTGTCACCAAACAGCCCCGCCAGCCCCGCCTGCCATCAAACAGCCCCGCCTGTCACCAAACAGCCTCGCCTGCCATCAAACAGCCCCGCCAGCCCCGCCTGCCATCAAACAGCCCCGCCAGCCCCGCCTGTCACCAAACAGCCCCGCCATCCCCGCCTGTCACCAAACAGCCCCGCCTGCCCCGCCTGCCATCAAACAGCCCCGCCTGCCATCAAACAGCCCCGCCTGCCATCAAACAGCCCCGCCTGCCATCAAACAGCCCCGCCTGCCATCAAACAGCCCCGCCTGCCATCAAACAGCCCCGCCTGCCATCAAACAGCCTCGCCTGCCATCAAACAGCCCCGCCATCCCCGCCTGCCATCAAACAGCCCCGCCTGCCATCAAACAGCCCCGCCATCCCCGCCTGCCATCAAACAGCCCCGCCTGCCATCAAACAGCCCCGCCTGCCATCAAACAGCCCCGCCTGCCATCAAACAGCCCCGCCTGCCATCAAACAGCCTCGCCTGCCATCAAACAGCCCCGCCATCCCCGCCTGCCATCAAACAGCCCCGCCAGCCCCGCCTGCCATCAAACAGCCCCGCCTGCCATAAAACAGCCCCGCCATCCCCGCCTGTCCTCAAACAGCCCCACCTGCCATCAAACAGCCCCGCCTGCCATCAAACAGCCCCGCCTGCCACCAAACAGCCCCGCCTGCCATCAAACAGCCCCGCCTGCCATCAAACAGCCCCGCCTGCCATCAAACAGCCCCGCCTGCCATCAAACAGCCCCGCCTGTCACCAAACAGCCCCGCCTGTCACCAAACAGCCCCGCCTGCCATTAATATGTGTCTCTGTAGGTGTTGGAGCGCTCCAGGGATGTGGTGGATGAGGTCAGTGTGTCTCTCAGGCTGTGGGACACCTTCGGAGATCATCATAAAGACAGACGCTTCGCATACGGAAGGTAAGACTGGGGCTGGGGACGGGGGCTGGGGACGGGGACTGGGGATGGGGGACTGGGGGCTGGGGCTGGGGATGGGACTGGGGGCTGGGGCTGGGGATGGGACTGGGGATGGGGACTGGGGGCTGGGGCTGGGACTGGGGATGGGACTGGGGATGGGACTGGGGCTGGGACTGGGGACTGGGGATGGGGGATGGGGACTGGGGATGGGACTGGGGATGGGGATGGGGATGGGACTGGGGATGGGACGGGTAAGGATGGGATGGGTAAGGATGGGTAAGGATTGGATGGGTAAGGATGGGATGGGTAAGGATGGGATGGGTAAGGATGGGATGGGTAAGGATGGGATGGGTAAGGATGGGACGGGTAAGGATGGGACGGGTAAGGATGGGACGGGTAAGGATGGGACGGGTAAGGATGGGACGGGTAAGGATGGGACGGGTAAGGATGGGACGGGTAAGGATGGGACGGGTAAGGATGGGACGGGTAAGGATGGGTAAGGATGGGACGGGTAAGGATGGGACGGGTAAGGATGGGACGGGTAAGGATGGGACGGGTAAGGATGGGACGGGTAAGGATGGGACGGGTAAGGATGGGACGGGTAAGGATGGGACGGGTAAGGATGGGACGGGTAAGGATGGGACGGGTAAGGATGGGACGGGATGGGGTGGGACGGGATGGGGTGGGACGGGATGGGGTGGGACGGGATGGGGTGGGACGGGATGGGGTGGGACGGGATGGGGTGGGACGGGTAAGGATGGGACGGGTAAGGATGGGACGGGTAAGGATGGGACGGGTAAGGATGGGACGGGTAAGGATGGGACGGGACGGGTAAGGATGGGACGGGTAAGGATGGGACGGGTAAGGATGGGTAAGGATGGGATGGGTAAGGATGGGTAAGGATGGGATGGGTAAGGATGGGTAAGGATGGGATGGGTAAGGATGGGATGGGATGGGACGGGTAAGGATGGGATGGGATGGGTAAGGATGGGATGGGTAAGGATGGGATGGGTAAGGATGGGTACGAATGGGATGGGTAGGGATGTGAACAAGGCAGTTAACCCACTGGTCCCCGATAGGGCATCGTTGTAAATAAGAAGTTGTTCTTAACTGACTTGCCTAGTTAATAAATAAAAAAAAGTTTCCTTTATTTATGTGAGCTGGTGTGTCTTTCTGCCTCTGATTACCTGGTGTGTCTTTCTGACTCTGATTATCTGGTGTGTCTTTCTGCCTCTGATTATCTGGTGTGTCTTTCTGCCTCTGATTATCTGGTGTGTCTTTCTGACTCTGATTATCTGGTGTGTCTTTCTGCCTCTGATTACCTGGTGTGTCTTTCTGCCTCTGATTACCTGGTGTGTCTTTCTGCCTCTGATTATCTGGTGTGTCTTTCTGACTCTGATTACCTGGTGTGTCTTTCTGCCTCTGATTACCTGGTGTGTCTTTCTGCCGCTGATTATCTGGTGTGTCTTTCTGGCTCCTGTCTGTTCTCTCCAGGTCAGACGTGGTTGTGCTGTGTTTCTCCATCGCCAACCCCAACTCTCTGCATCACGTCAAGACCATGTGGCACATGGAGATCAAGCACTTCTGTCCCAGGACGCCTGTCATCCTGGTGGGTTGTCAGCTGGACCTGCGCTACGCTGATCTGGAGGCTGTCAACAGGGCCAGGAGGCCACTAGCCAGGTATAGAATCAGCATTACGTCACCATGTGGCCGTCAACAGGGCCAGGAGGCCACTAGCCAGGTATAGAATCAGCATTACGTCACCATGTGGCTGTCAACAGGGCCAGGAGGCCACTAGCCAGGTATAGAATCAGCATTACGTCACCATGTGGCCGTCAACAGGGCCAGGAGGCCACTAGCCAGGTATAGAATCAGCATTACGTCACCATGTGGCCGTCAACAGGGCCAGGAGGCCACTAGCCAGGTATAGAATCAGCATTACGTCACCATGTGGCTGTCAACAGGGCCAGGAGGCCACTAGCCAGGTATAGAATCAGCATTACGTCCCCATGTGGCTGTCAACAGGGCCAGGAGGCCACTAGCCAGGTATAGAATCAGCATTACGTCACCATGTGGCCGTCAACAGGGCCAGGAGGCCACTAGCCAGGTATAGAATCAGCATTACGTCACCATGTGGCCGTCAACAGGGCCAGGAAGCCACTAGCCAGGTATAGAATCAGCATTACGTCACCATGTGGCTGTCAACAGGGCCAGGAGGCCACTAGCCAGGTATAGAATCAGCATTACGTCATCATGTGGCCGTCAACAGGGCCAGGAGGCCACTAGCCAGGTATAGAATCAGCATTACGTCACCATGTGGCTGTCAACAGGGCCAGGAGGCCACTAGCCAGGTATAGAATCAGCATTACGTCACCATGTGGCTGTCAACAGGGCCAGGAGGCCACTAGCCAGGTATAGAATCAGCATTACGTCACCATGTGGCCGGCAACAGGGCCAGGAGGCCACTAGCCAGGTATAGAATCAGCATTACGTCACCATGTGGCCTTCAACAGGGCCAGGAGGCCACTAGCCAGGTATATAATCAGCATTACGTCACCATGTGGCTGTCAACAGGGCCAGGAGGCCACTAGCCAGGTATAGAATCAGCATTACGTCCCCATGTGGCCGTCAACAGGGCCAGGAGGCCACTAGCCAGGTATAGAATCAGCATTACGTCACCATGTGGCCGTCAACAGGGCCAGGAGGCCACTAGCAAGGTATAGAATCAGCATTACGTCACCATGTGGCCTTCAACAGGGCCAGGAGGCCACTAGCCAGGTATAGAATCAGCATTACGTCACCATGTGGCTGTCAACAGGGCCAGGAGGCCACTAGCCAGGTATAGAATCAGCATTACGTCACCATGTGGCTGTCAACAGGGCCAGGAGGCCACTAGCCAGGTATAGAATCAGCATTACGTCACCATGTGGCCGTCAACAGGGCCAGGAGGCCACTAGCCAGGTATAGAATCAGCATTACGTCACCATGTGGCCGTCAACAGGGCCAGGAGGCCACTAGCCAGGTATAGAATCAGCATTACGTCACCATGTGGCCGTCAACAGGGCCAGGAGGCCACTAGCCAGGTATAGAATCAGCATTACGTCACCATGTGGCTGTCAACAGGGCCAGGAGGCCACTAGCCAGGTATAGAATCAGCATTACGTCACCATGTGGCCGTCAACAGGGCCAGGAGGCCACTAGCCAGGTATAGAATCAGCATTACGTCACCATGTGGCCGTCAACAGGGCCAGGAGGCCACTAGCCAGGTATAGAATCAGCATTACGTCACCATGTGGCCGTCAACAGGGCCAGGAGGCCACTAGCCAGGTATAGAATCAGCATTACGTCACCATGTGGCCGTCAACAGGGCCAGGAGGCCACTAGCCAGGTATAGAATCAGCATTACGTCACCATGTGGCCGTCAACAGGGCCAGGAGGCCACTAGCCAGGTATAGAATCAGCATTACGTCACCATGTGGCCGTCAACAGGGCCAGGAGGCCACTAGCCAGGTATAGAATCAGCATTACGTCACCATGTGGCTGTCACCAGGGCCAGGAGGCCACTAGCCAGGTATAGAATCAGCATTACGTCACCATGTGGCCGTCAACAGGGCCAGGAGGCCACTAGCCAGGTATAGAATCAGCATTACGTCACCATGTGGCTGTCAACAGGGCCAGGAGGCCACTAGCCAGGTATAGAATCAGCATTACGTCACCATGTGGCTGTCAACAGGGCCAGGAGGCCACTAGCCAGGTATAGAATCAGCATTACGTCACCATGTAGCTGTCAACAGGGCCAGGAGGCCACTAGCCAGGTATAGAATCAGCATTACGTCACCATGTAGCTGTCAACAGGGCCAGGAGGTCACTAGCCAGGTATAGAATCAGCATTACGTCACCATGTGGCTGTCAACATGGCCAGGAGGCCACTAGCCAGGTATAGAATCAGCATTACGTCACCATGTGGCTGTCAACATGGCCAGGAGGCCACTAGCCAGGTATAGAATCAGCATTACGTCACCATGTGGCTGTCAACAGGGCCAGGAGGCCACTAGCCAGGTATAGAATCAGCATTACGTCACCATGTGGCCGTCAACAGGGCCAGGAGGCCACTAGCCAGGTATAGAATCAGCATTACGTCACCATGTGGCCGTCAACAGGGCCAGGAGGCCACTAGCCAGGTATAGAATCAGCATTACGTCACCATGTGGCCGTCAACAGGGCCAGGAGGCCACTAGCCAGGTATAGAATCAGCATTACGTCACCATGTGGCCGTCAACAGGGCCAGGAGGCCACTAGCCAGGTATAGAATCAGCATTACGTCACCATGTGGCCGTCAACAGGGCCAGGAGGCCACTAGCCAGGTATAGAATCAGCATTACGTCACCATGTGGCCGTCAACAGGGCCAGGAGGCCACTAGCCAGGTATAGAATCAGCATTACGTCACCATGTGGCCGTCAACAGGGCCAGGAGGCCACTAGCCAGGTATAGAATCAGCATTACGTCACCATGTGGCCGTCAACAGGGCCAGGAGGCCACTAGCCAGGTATAGAATCAGCATTACGTCACCATGTGGCCGTCAACAGGGCCAGGAGGCCACTAGCCAGGTATAGAATCAGCATTACGTCACCATGTGGCCGTCAACAGGGCCAGGAGGCCACTAGCCAGGTATAGAATCAGCATTACGTCACCATGTGGCTGTCAACAGGGCCAGGAGGTCACTAGCCAGGTATAGAATCAGCATTACGTCACCATGTGGCTGTCAACATGGCCAGGAGGCCACTAGCCAGGTATAGAATCAGCATTACGTCACCATGTGGCTGTCAACATGGCCAGGAGGCCACTAGCCAGGTATAGAATCAGCATTACGTCACCATGTGGCTGTCAACAGGGCCAGGAGGCCACTAGCCAGGTATAGAATCAGCATTACGTCACCATGTGGCCGTCAACAGGGCCAGGAGGCCACTAGCCAGGTATAGAATCAGCATTACGTCACCATGTGGCTGTCAACAGGGCCAGGAGGCCACTAGCCAGGTATAGAATCAGCATTACGTCACCATGTGGCTGTCAACAGGGCCAGCAGGCCACTAGCCAGGTATAGAATCAGCATTACGTCACCATGTGGCTGTCAACATGGCCAGGAGGCCACTAGCCAGGTATAGAATCAGCATTACGTCACCATGTGGCTGTCAACAGGGCCAGGAGGCCACTAGCCAGGTATAGAATCAGCATTACGTCACCATGTGGCTGTCAACAGGGCCAGGAGGCCACTAGCCAGGTATAGAATCAGCATTACGTCACCATGTGGCCGTCAACAGGGCCAGGAGGCCACTAGCCAGGTATAGAATCAGCATTACGTCACCATGTGGCTGTCAACAGGGCCAGGAGGCCACTAGGAAGGTATAGAATCAGCATTACGTCACCATGTGGCTGTCAACAGGGCCAGGAGGCCACTAGCCAGGTATAGAATCAGCATTACGTCACCATGTGGCTGTCAACAGGGCCAGGAGGCCACTAGCCAGGTACAGAATCAGCATTACGTCACCATGTGGCCGTCAACAGGGCCAGGAGGCCACTAGCCAGGTATAAAATCAGCATTACGTCACCATGTGGCTGTCAACAGGGCCAGGAGGCCACTAGCCAGGTATAGAATCAGCATTACGTCACTATGTGGCCGTAAACAGGGCCAGGAGGCTACTAGCCAGGTATAGAATCAGCATTACGTCACCATGTGGCTGGTTTTGATTGACTAGATCTATACATTTTAGTGTTAGTTGAAACTATGTGCTGTAACTACTGACATTTTATTCTTTTAAGCAAACCGGTTTACATACATTTAATAAATAATGACTTAGTATTGAGAATAGCTCTTATTCCCCCCCCACCAGACCTATAAAGCCAGGAGACATCCTTCCTCCAGAAAGTGGCCGGGAGGTGGCCAAGGAGCTGGGCATCTCCTACTATGAGACCAGCGTGTTCGACCAGTTTGGCATCAAGGACATCTTCGACAATGCCATTCGAGCCGCGCTCATCTCTCGTCGACACCTGCAGTTCTGGAAGTCCCACCTCCGGAAGGTCCAGAAGCCACTCCTCCAGGCGCCCTTCCTGCCGCCCAAAGCACCGCCCCCTCTCATCAAGATTCCAGAGTGTGTCATCAACAACAGGGAGGGTCCTGGCCTCCTATTGGACAGTCCTCTGTGTGCTGACGTCATGTTCATCCTCCAGGACAACATCCACATCTTCGCCCACAAGATCTACCTCTCCACCTCCTCCTCCAAGTTTTATGACCTGTTCCAGGTAGTGTCTCTTTGCCTGGTTCCTCTCTAGGTTCCTTCCTTCTAGGTTTTTATTCCTAGCCACTGTGCTTCTGCCTCTGCATTGTTTGCTCTCTGTGGTTTCCGTCTGGGTTTCTGTAGAGCACTTTGTGACATAAAAACGTTATAAATGTGATTTGTTTCCAGATGGACTTCAGTGACGAGTCCCAGTGCCTGGTGGTGACGGAGCGGCATGCCCGGGACTCTCTCCTCAGGACCCTCAGTCTGGATACAGAGGAGGACGTGGCCGTGCTCCCCAACCTCTCCCCCTGCTCCCTCCGGGCCTCGAAGAGCGACGGCACCCTGAAGATGATGAGCTTCTCTGGTAAGCACCGGCGCACCAAGCTGTCCTTGGCCTCCTGGAGCAAGGCCTTCTACAGCATCCACAAGGAGAGCGTGACCAACCCTGTGACGGGCTCCCCGGCTCACATGACGGTGGTGAAGATGGACTATTCCATCCAGCTGGGTCCGTTCAGTGCCGTGTTGAGGTTCCTCTACACCGGGGAGCTGGATGAAGAGGAGCGGGATCTGATGAAGATCGCCCAGATCGCGGAGGTCCTGGAGGTGTTTGACCTGAGGATGATGGTGGAGAACATCATGAACCACGAGGGCTTCATGAACCAGGAGATCACCAAGGCCTTCCACGTCAGGAAATCCAACCGCATCAAGGAGTGTCTCAACAAGAACACCTTTACAGGTGAACCATGCTGCATCATAGATCAACGTTATAATGTCTCTGTCTCAGACGTCTCCTTCAGGTTGTTGTTATAATGTCTCTCTGTCTCAGACGTCACCTTCAGGTTGTTGTTATAATGTCTCTGTCTCAGACGTCTCCTTCAGGTTGTTGTTATAATGTCTCAGACGTCTCCTTCAGGTTGTTGTTATAATGTCTCTCTGTCTCAGACGTCTCCTTCAGGTTGTTGTTATAATGTCTCTGTCTCAGACGTCTCCTTCAGGTTGTTGTTATAATGTCTCTCTGTCTCAGACGTCTCCTTCAGGTTGTTGTTATAATGTCTCTGTCTCAGACGTCTCCTTCAGGTTGTTGTTATAATGTCTCTGTCTCAGACGTCACCTTCAGGTTGTTGTTATAATGTCTCTGTCTCAGACGTCTCCTTCAGGTTGTTGTTATAATGTCTCTGTCTCAGACGTCTCCTTCAGGTTGTTGTTATAATGTCTCTCTGTCTCAGACGTCTCCTTCAGGTTGTTGTTACAATGTCTCTCTGTCTCAGACGTCTCCTTCAGGTTGTTGTTATAATGTCTCTCTGTCTCAGACGTCTCCTTCAGGTTGTTGTTATAATGTCTCTGTCTCAGACGTCTCCTTCAGGTTGTTGTTATAATGTCTCTGTCTCAGACGTCTCCTTCAGGTTGTTGTTATAATGTCTCTCTGTCTCAGACGTCTCCTTCAGGTTGTTGTTATAATGTCTCTCTGTCTCAGACGTCTCCTTCAGGTTGTTGTTATAATGTCTCTCTGTCTCAGACGTCTCCTTCAGGTTGTTGTTATAATGTCTCAGACGTCTCCTTCAGGTTGTTGTTATAATGTCTCTCTGTCTCAGACGTCTCCTTCAGGTTGTTGTTATAATGTCTCTCTGTCTCAGACGTCTCCTTCAGGTTGTTGTTATAATGTCTCTCTGTCTCAGACGTCTCCTTCAGGTTGTTGTTATAATGTCTCTGTCTCAGACGTCTCCTTCAGGTTGTTGTTATAATGTCTCTGTCTCAGACGTCTCCTTCAGGTTGTTGTTATAATGTCTCTCTGTCTCAGACGTCTCCTTCAGGTTGTTGTTATAATGTCTCTCTGTCTCAGACGTCTCCTTCAGGTTGTTGTTATAATGTCTCTGTCTCAGACGTCTCCTTCAGGTTGTTGTTATAATGTCTCTGTCTCAGACGTCTCCTTCAGGTTGTTGTTATAATGTCTCAGACGTCTCCTTCAGGTTGTTGTTATAATGTCTCTGTCTCAGACGTCTCCTTCAGGTTGTTGTTATAATGTCTCTCTGTCTCAGACGTCTCCTTCAGGTTGTTGTTATAATGTCTCTCTGTCTCAGACGTCTCCTTCAGGTTGTTGTTATAATGTCTCTCTGTCTCAGACGTCTCCTTCAGGTTGTTGTTATAATGTCTCTCTGTCTCAGACGTCTCCTTCAGGTTGTTGTTATAATGTCTCTCTGTCTCAGACGTCTCCTTCAGGTTGTTGTTATAATGTCTCTCTGTCTCAGACGTCTCCTTCAGGTTGTTGTTATAATGTCTCTCTGTCTCAGACGTCTCCTTCAGGTTGTTGTTATAATGTCTCTGTCTCAGACGTCTCCTTCAGGTTGTTGTTATAATGTCTCTCTGTCTCAGACGTCTCCTTCAGGTTGTTGTTATAATGTCTCTGTCTCAGACGTCTCCTTCAGGTTGTTGTTATAATGTCTCTGTCTCAGACGTCTCCTTCAGGTTGTTGTTATAATGTCTCTGTCTCAGACGTCACCTTCAGGTTGTTGTTATAATGTCTCTGTCTCAGACGTCTCCTTCAGGTTGTTGTTATAATGTCTCTGTCTCAGACGTCTCCTTCAGGTTGTTGTTATAATGTCTCTCTGTCTCAGACGTCTCCTTCAGGTTGTTGTTATAATGTCTCTGTCTCAGACGTCTCCTTCAGGTTGTTGTTATAATGTCTCTGTCTCAGACGTCTCCTTCAGGTTGTTGTTATAATGTCTCTGTCTCAGACGTCTCCTTCAGGTTGATGTTATAATGTCTCTCTGTCTCAGACGTCACCTTCAGGTTGTTGTTATAATGTCTCTGTCTCAGACGTCACCTTCAGGTTGTTGTTATAATGTCTCTCTGTCTCAGACGTCTCCTTCAGGTTGTTGTTATAATGTCTCTCTGTCTCAGACGTCTCCTTCAGGTTGTTGTTATAATGTCTCTGTCTCAGACGTCTCCTTCAGGTTGTTGTTATAATGTCTCTCTGTCTCAGACGTCTCCTTCAGGTTGTTGTTATAATGTCTCTCTGTCTCAGACGTCTCCTTCAGGTTGTTGTTATAATGTCTCTCTGTCTCAGACGTCTCCTTCAGGTTGTTGTTATAATGTCTCTGTCTCAGACGTCTCCTTCAGGTTGTTGTTATAATGTCTCTGTCTCAGACGTCTCCTTCAGGTTGTTGTTATAATGTCTCTCTGTCTCAGACGTCTCCTTCAGGTTGTTGTTATAATGTCTCTCTGTCTCAGACGTCTCCTTCAGGTTGTTGTTATAATGTCTCTCTGTCTCAGACGTCACCTTCAGGTTGTTGTTATAATGTCTCTGTCTCAGACGTCTCCTTCAGGTTGTTGTTATAATGTCTCTGTCTCAGACGTCTCCTTCAGGTTGTTGTTATAATGTCTCTGTCTCAGACGTCTCCTTCAGGTTGTTGTTATAATGTCTCTCTGTCTCAGACGTCTCCTTCAGGTTGTTGTTATAATGTCTCTGTCTCAGACGTCTCCTTCAGGTTGTTGTTATAATGTCTCTGTCTCAGACGTCTCCTTCAGGTTGTTGTTATAATGTCTCTGTCTCAGACGTCTCCTTCAGGTTGTTGTTATAATGTCTCTGTCTCAGACGTCTCCTTCAGGTTGTTGTTATAATGTCTCAGACGTCTCCTTCAGGTTGTTGTTATAATGTCTCTCTGTCTCAGACGTCTCCTTCAGGTTGTTGTTATAATGTCTCTGTCTCAGACGTCTCCTTCAGGTTGTTGTTATAATGTCTCTGTCTCAGACGTCTCCTTCAGGTTGTTGTTATAATGTCTCTCTGTCTCAGACGTCTCCTTCAGGTTGTTGTTATAATGTCTCTGTCTCAGACGTCTCCTTCAGGTTGTTGTTATAATGTCTCTCTGTCTCAGACGTCTCCTTCAGGTTGTTGTTATAATGTCTCTCTGTCTCAGACGTCTCCTTCAGGTTGTTGTTATAATGTCTCTCTGTCTCAGACGTCTCCTTCAGGTTGTTGTTATAATGTCTCTCTGTCTCAGACGTCTCCTTCAGGTTGTTGTTATAATGTCTCAGACGTCTCCTTCAGGTTGTTGTTATAATGTCTCTGTCTCAGACGTCTCCTTCAGGTTGTTGTTATAATGTCTCAGACGTCACCTTCAGGTTGTTGTTATAATGTCTCTCTGTCTCAGACGTCTCCTTCAGGTTGTTGTTATAATGTCTCTGTCTCAGACGTCTCCTTCAGGTTGTTGTTATAATGTCTCTGTCTCAGACGTCTCCTTCAGGTTGTTGTTATAATGTCTCTGTCTCAGACGTCTCCTTCAGGTTGTTGTTATAATGTCTCTCTGTCTCAGACGTCTCCTTCAGGTTGTTGTTATAATGTCTCTGTCTCAGACGTCTCCTTCAGGTTGTTGTTATAATGTCTCTCTGTCTCAGACGTCTCCTTCAGGTTGTTGTTATAATGTCTCTGTCTCAGACGTCTCCTTCAGGTTGTTGTTATAATGTCTCTGTCTCAGACGTCTCCTTCAGGTTGTTGTTATAATGTCTCTCTGTCTCAGACGTCTCCTTCAGGTTGTTATAATGTCTCTCTGTCTCAGACGTCTCCTTCAGGTTGTTGTTATAATGTCTCTGTCTCAGACGTCTCCTTCAGGTTGTTGTTATAATGTCTCTGTCTCAGACGTCTCCTTCAGGTTGTTGTTATAATGTCTCTGTCTCAGACGTCTCCTTCAGGTTGTTGTTATAATGTCTCTGTCTCAGACGTCTCCTTCAGGTTGTTGTTATAATGTCTCTCTGTCTCAGACGTCTCCTTCAGGTTGTTGTTATAATGTCTCTGTCTCAGACGTCTCCTTCAGGTTGTTGTTATAATGTCTCTCTGTCTCAGACGTCTCCTTCAGGTTGTTGTTATAATGTCTCTCTGTCTCAGACGTCTCCTTCAGGTTGTTGTTATAATGTCTCTCTGTCTCAGACGTCTCCTTCAGGTTGTTGTTATAATGTCTCTGTCTCAGACGTCACCTTCAGGTTGTTGTTATAATGTCTCTCTGTCTCAGACGTCTCCTTCAGGTTGTTGTTATAATGTCTCTGTCTCAGACGTCTCCTTCAGGTTGTTGTTATAATGTCTCTGTCTCAGACGTCTCCTTCAGGTTGTTGTTATAATGTCTCTGTCTCAGACGTCTCCTTCAGGTTGTTGTTATAATGTCTCTCTGTCTCAGACGTCTCCTTCAGGTTGTTGTTATAATGTCTCTCTGTCTCAGACGTCTCCTTCAGGTTGTTGTTATAATGTCTCTCTGTCTCAGACGTCTCCTTCAGGTTGTTGTTATAATGTCTCTGTCTCAGACGTCTCCTTCAGGTTGTTGTTATAATGTCTCTCTGTCTCAGACGTCTCCTTCAGGTTGTTGTTATAATGTCTCTGTCTCAGACGTCTCCTTCAGGTTGTTGTTATAATGTCTCTGTCTCAGACGTCTCCTTCAGGTTGTTGTTATAATGTCTCTCTGTCTCAGACGTCTCCTTCAGGTTGTTGTTATAATGTCTCTGTCTCAGACGTCTCCTTCAGGTTGTTGTTATAATGTCTCTCTGTCTCAGACGTCTCCTTCAGGTTGTTGTTATAATGTCTCTGTCTCAGACGTCTCCTTCAGGTTGTTGTTATAATGTCTCTGTCTCAGACGTCTCCTTCAGGTTGTTGTTATAATGTCTCTCTGTCTCAGACGTCTCCTTCAGGTTGTTGTTATAATGTCTCTCTGTCTCAGACGTCTCCTTCAGGTTGTTGTTATAATGTCTCTGTCTCAGACGTCTCCTTCAGGTTGTTGTTATAATGTCTCTCTGTCTCAGACGTCTCCTTCAGGTTGTTGTTATAATGTCTCTGTCTCAGACGTCTCCTTCAGGTTGTTGTTATAATGTCTCTCTGTCTCAGACGTCTCCTTCAGGTTGTTGTTATAATGTCTCTCTGTCTCAGACGTCTCCTTCAGGTTGTTGTTATAATGTCTCAGACGTCTCCTTCAGGTTGTTGTTATAATGTCTCTCTGTCTCAGACGTCTCCTTCAGGTTGTTGTTATAATGTCTCTGTCTCAGACGTCTCCTTCAGGTTGTTGTTATAATGTCTCTCTGTCTCAGACGTCTCCTTCAGGTTGTTGTTATAATGTCTCTGTCTCAGACGTCTCCTTCAGGTTGTTGTTATAATGTCTCTCTGTCTCAGACGTCTCCTTCAGGTTGTTGTTATAATGTCTCTCTGTCTCAGACGTCTCCTTCAGGTTGTTGTTATAATGTCTCTGTCTCAGACGTCTCCTTCAGGTTGTTGTTATAATGTCTCTCTGTCTCAGACGTCTCCTTCAGGTTGTTGTTATAATGTCTCTGTCTCAGACGTCTCCTTCAGGTTGTTGTTATAATGTCTCTGTCTCAGACGTCTCCTTCAGGTTGTTGTTATAATGTCTCTCTGTCTCAGACGTCTCCTTCAGGTTGTTGTTATAATGTCTCTGTCTCAGACGTCTCCTTCAGGTTGTTGTTATAATGTCTCTCTGTCTCAGACGTCTCCTTCAGGTTGTTGTTATAATGTCTCTGTCTCAGACGTCTCCTTCAGGTTGTTGTTATAATGTCTCTGTCTCAGACGTCTCCTTCAGGTTGTTGTTATAATGTCTCTCTGTCTCAGACGTCTCCTTCAGGTTGTTGTTATAATGTCTCTCTGTCTCAGACGTCTCCTTCAGGTTGTTGTTATAATGTCTCTCTGTCTCAGACGTCTCCTTCAGGTTGTTGTTATAATGTCTCTGTCTCAGACGTCTCCTTCAGGTTGTTGTTATAATGTCTCTGTCTCAGACGTCTCCTTCAGGTTGTTGTTATAATGTCTCTCTGTCTCAGACGTCTCCTTCAGGTTGTTGTTATAATGTCTCAGACGTCTCCTTCAGGTTGTTGTTATAATGTCTCTCTGTCTCAGACGTCTCCTTCAGGTTGTTGTTATAATGTCTCTGTCTCAGACGTCTCCTTCAGGTTGTTGTTATAATGTCCTCAGACGTCTCCTTCAGGTTGTTGTTATAATGTCTCTCTGTCTCAGACGTCTCCTTCAGGTTGTTGTTATAATGTCTCTCTGTCTCAGACGTCTCCTTCAGGTTGTTGTTATAATGTCTCTGTCTCAGACGTCTCCTTCAGGTTGTTGTTATAATGTCTCTGTCTCAGACGTCTCCTTCAGGTTGTTGTTATAATGTCTCTGTCTCAGACGTCTCCTTCAGGTTGTTGTTATAATGTCTCTGTCTCAGACGTCTCCTTCAGGTTGTTGTTATAATGTCTCTGTCTCAGACGTCTCCTTCAGGTTGTTGTTATAATGTCTCTGTCTCAGACGTCTCCTTCAGGTTGTTGTTATAATGTCTCTCTGTCTCAGACGTCTCCTTCAGGTTGTTGTTATAATGTCTCTGTCTCAGACGTCTCCTTCAGGTTGTTGTTATAATGTCTCTCTGTCTCAGACGTCTCCTTCAGGTTGTTGTTATAATGTCTCTGTCTCAGACGTCTCCTTCAGGTTGTTGTTATAATGTCTCTGTCTCAGACGTCTCCTTCAGGTTGTTGTTATAATGTCTCTGTCTCAGACGTCTCCTTCAGGTTGTTGTTATAATGTCTCTGTCTCAGACGTCTCCTTCAGGTTGTTGTTATAATGTCTCTCTGTCTCAGACGTCTCCTTCAGGTTGTTGTTATAATGTCTCTCTGTCTCAGACGTCTCCTTCAGGTTGTTGTTATAATGTCTCTCTGTCTCAGACGTCTCCTTCAGGTTGTTGTTATAATGTCTCTCTGTCTCAGACGTCTCCTTCAGGTTGTTGTTATAATGTCTCTCTGTCTCAGACGTCTCCTTCAGGTTGTTGTTATAATGTCTCTCTGTCTCAGACGTCTCCTTCAGGTTGTTGTTATAATGTCTCAGACGTCTCCTTCAGGTTGTTGTTATAATGTCTCTGTCTCAGACGTCTCCTTCAGGTTGTTGTTATAATGTCTCTGTCTCAGACGTCTCCTTCAGGTTGTTGTTATAATGTCTCTCTGTCTCAGACGTCTCCTTCAGGTTGTTGTTATAATGTCTCTCTGTCTCAGACGTCTCCTTCAGGTTGTTGTTATAATGTCTCTGTCTCAGACGTCTCCTTCAGGTTGTTGTTATAATGTCTCTCTGTCTCAGACGTCTCCTTCAGGTTGTTGTTATAATGTCTCTGTCTCAGACGTCTCCTTCAGGTTGTTGTTATAATGTCTCTCTGTCTCAGACGTCTCCTTCAGGTTGTTGTTATAATGTCTCTCTGTCTCAGACGTCTCCTTCAGGTTGTTGTTATAATGTCTCTGTCTCAGACGTCTCCTTCAGGTTGTTGTTATAATGTCTCTCTGTCTCAGACGTCTCCTTCAGGTTGTTGTTATAATGTCTCTGTCTCAGACGTCTCCTTCAGGTTGTTGTTATAATGTCTCTGTCTCAGACGTCTCCTTCAGGTTGTTGTTATAATGTCTCTGTCTCAGACGTCTCCTTCAGGTTGTTGTTATAATGTCTCTCTGTCTCAGACGTCTCCTTCAGGTTGTTGTTATAATGTCTCTCTGTCTCAGACGTCTCCTTCAGGTTGTTGTTATAATGTCTCTCTGTCTCAGACGTCTCCTTCAGGTTGTTGTTATAATGTCTCTCTGTCTCAGACGTCTCCTTCAGGTTGTTGTTATAATGTCTCTCTGTCTCAGACGTCTCCTTCAGGTTGTTGTTATAATGTCTCTCTGTCTCAGACGTCTCCTTCAGGTTGTTGTTATAATGTCTCTCTGTCTCAGACGTCTCCTTCAGGTTGTTGTTATAATGTCTCTCAGACGTCTCCTTCAGGTTGTTGTTATAATGTCTCTCTGTCTCAGACGTCTCCTTCAGGTTGTTGTTATAATGTCTCTCTGTCTCAGACGTCTCCTTCAGGTTGTTGTTATAATGTCTCTCTGTCTCAGACGTCTCCTTCAGGTTGTTGTTATAATGTCTCTCTGTCTCAGACGTCTCCTTCAGGTTGTTGTTATAATGTCTCTGTCTCAGACGTCTCCTTCAGGTTGTTGTTATAATGTCTCTCTGTCTCAGACGTCTCCTTCAGGTTGTTGTTATAATGTCTCTGTCTCAGACGTCTCCTTCAGGTTGTTGTTATAATGTCTCTGTCTCAGACGTCTCCTTCAGGTTGTTGTTATAATGTCTCTCTGTCTCAGACGTCTCCTTCAGGTTGTTGTTATAATGTCTCTCTGTCTCAGACGTCTCCTTCAGGTTGTTGTTATAATGTCTCTGTCTCAGACGTCTCCTTCAGGTTGTTGTTATAATGTCTCTCTGTCTCAGACGTCTCCTTCAGGTTGTTGTTATAATGTCTCTCTGTCTCAGACGTCTCCTTCAGGTTGTTGTTATAATGTCTCTGTCTCAGACGTCTCCTTCAGGTTGTTGTTATAATGTCTCTGTCTCAGACGTCTCCTTCAGGTTGTTGTTATAATGTCTCTGTCTCAGACGTCTCCTTCAGGTTGTTGTTATAATGTCTCTCTGTCTCAGACGTCTCCTTCAGGTTGTTGTTATAATGTCTCTCTGTCTCAGACGTCTCCTTCAGGTTGTTGTTATAATGTCTCTCTGTCTCAGACGTCTCCTTCAGGTTGTTGTTATAATGTCTCTGTCTCAGACGTCTCCTTCAGGTTGTTGTTATAATGTCTCTGTCTCAGACGTCTCCTTCAGGTTGTTGTTATAATGTCTCTGTCTCAGACGTCTCCTTCAGGTTGTTGTTATAATGTCTCTGTCTCAGACGTCTCCTTCAGGTTGTTGTTATAATGTCTCTGTCTCAGACGTCTCCTTCAGGTTGTTGTTATAATGTCTCAGACGTCTCCTTCAGGTTGTTGTTATAATGTCTCTGTCTCAGACGTCTCCTTCAGGTTGTTGTTATAATGTCTCTCTGTCTCAGACGTCTCCTTCAGGTTGTTGTTATAATGTCTCTCTGTCTCAGACGTCTCCTTCAGGTTGTTGTTATAATGTCTCTCTGTCTCAGACGTCTCCTTCAGGTTGTTGTTATAATGTCTCTCTGTCTCAGACGTCTCCTTCAGGTTGTTGTTATAATGTCTCTCTGTCTCAGACGTCTCCTTCAGGTTGTTGTTATAATGTCTCTCTGTCTCAGACGTCTCCTTCAGGTTGTTGTTATAATGTCTCTGTCTCAGACGTCTCCTTCAGGTTGTTGTTATAATGTCTCTGTCTCAGACGTCTCCTTCAGGTTGTTGTTATAATGTCTCTCTGTCTCAGACGTCTCCTTCAGGTTGTTGTTATAATGTCTCTGTCTCAGACGTCTCCTTCAGGTTGTTGTTATAATGTCTCTCTGTCTCAGACGTCTCCTTCAGGTTGTTGTTATAATGTCTCTGTCTCAGACGTCTCCTTCAGGTTGTTGTTATAATGTCTCTCTGTCTCAGACGTCTCCTTCAGGTTGTTGTTATAATGTCTCAGACGTCTCCTTCAGGTTGTTGTTATAATGTCTCTGTCTCAGACGTCTCCTTCAGGTTGTTGTTATAATGTCTCTCTGTCTCAGACGTCTCCTTCAGGTTGTTGTTATAATGTCTCTGTCTCAGACGTCTCCTTCAGGTTGTTGTTATAATGTCTCTGTCTCAGACGTCTCCTTCAGGTTGTTGTTATAATGTCTCTGTCTCAGACGTCTCCTTCAGGTTGTTGTTATAATGTCTCTCTGTCTCAGACGTCTCCTTCAGGTTGTTGTTATAATGTCTCTCTGTCTCAGACGTCTCCTTCAGGTTGTTGTTATAATGCGTCTCAGACGTCTCCTTCAGGTTGTTGTTATAATGTCTCTGTCTCAGACGTCTCCTTCAGGTTGTTGTTATAATGTCTCTGTCTCAGACGTCTCCTTCAGGTTGTTGTTATAATGTCTCTGTCTCAGACGTCTCCTTCAGGTTGTTGTTATAATGTCTCTGTCTCAGACGTCTCCTTCAGGTTGTTGTTATAATGTCTCTCTGTCTCAGACGTCTCCTTCAGGTTGTTGTTATAATGTCTCTCTGTCTCAGACGTCTCCTTCAGGTTGTTGTTATAATGTCTCTGTCTCAGACGTCTCCTTCAGGTTGTTGTTATAATGTCTCTGTCTCAGACGTCTCCTTCAGGTTGTTGTTATAATGTCTCTCTGTCTCAGACGTCTCCTTCAGGTTGTTGTTATAATGTCTCTCTGTCTCAGACGTCTCCTTCAGGTTGTTGTTATAATGTCTCTCTGTCTCAGACGTCTCCTTCAGGTTGTTGTTATAATGTCTCTGTCTCAGACGTCTCCTTCAGGTTGTTGTTATAATGTCTCTGTCTCAGACGTCTCCTTCAGGTTGTTGTTATAATGTCTCTGTCTCAGACGTCTCCTTCAGGTTGTTGTTATAATGTCTCTCTGTCTCAGACGTCTCCTTCAGGTTGTTGTTATAATGTCTCTGTCTCAGACGTCTCCTTCAGGTTGTTGTTATAATGTCTCTGTCTCAGACGTCTCCTTCAGGTTGTTGTTATAATGTCTCTCTGTCTCAGACGTCTCCTTCAGGTTGTTGTTATAATGTCTCTGTCTCAGACGTCTCCTTCAGGTTGTTGTTATAATGTCTCTCTGTCTCAGACGTCTCCTTCAGGTTGTTGTTATAATGTCTCTGTCTCAGACGTCTCCTTCAGGTTGTTGTTATAATGTCTCTCTGTCTCAGACGTCTCCTTCAGGTTGTTGTTATAATGTCTCTGTCTCAGACGTCTCCTTCAGGTTGTTGTTATAATGTCTCTGTCTCAGACGTCTCCTTCAGGTTGTTGTTATAATGTCTCTGTCTCAGACGTCTCCTTCAGGTTGTTGTTATAATGTCTCTCTGTCTCAGACGTCTCCTTCAGGTTGTTGTTATAATGTCTCTGTCTCAGACGTCTCCTTCAGGTTGTTGTTATAATGTCTCTGTCTCAGACGTCTCCTTCAGGTTGTTGTTATAATGTCTCTGTCTCAGACGTCTCCTTCAGGTTGTTGTTATAATGTCTCTCTGTCTCAGACGTCTCCTTCAGGTTGTTGTTATAATGTCTCTCTGTCTCAGACGTCTCCTTCAGGTTGTTGTTATAATGTCTCTCTGTCTCAGACGTCTCCTTCAGGTTGTTGTTATAATGTCTCCAGACGTCTCCTTCAGGTTGTTGTTATAATGTCTCTGTCTCAGACGTCTCCTTCAGGTTGTTGTTATAATGTCTCTCTGTCTCAGACGTCTCCTTCAGGTTGTTGTTATAATGTCTCTGTCTCAGACGTCTCCTTCAGGTTGTTGTTATAATGTCTCTGTCTCAGACGTCTCCTTCAGGTTGTTGTTATAATGTCTCTCTGTCTCAGACGTCTCCTTCAGGTTGTTGTTATAATGTCTCTGTCTCAGACGTCTCCTTCAGGTTGTTGTTATAATGTCTCTGTCTCAGACGTCTCCTTCAGGTTGTTGTTATAATGTCTGCTCAGACGTCTCCTTCAGGTTGTTGTTATAATGTCTCTCTGTCTCAGACGTCTCCTTCAGGTTGTTGTTATAATGTCTCTGTCTCAGACGTCTCCTTCAGGTTGTTGTTATAATGTCTCTGTCTCAGACGTCTCCTTCAGGTTGTTGTTATAATGTCTCTCTGTCTCAGACGTCTCCTTCAGGTTGTTGTTATAATGTCTCTCTGTCTCAGACGTCTCCTTCAGGTTGTTGTTATAATGTCTCTCTGTCTCAGACGTCTCCTTCAGGTTGTTGTTATAATGTCTCTCTGTCTCAGACGTCTCCTTCAGGTTGTTGTTATAATGTCTGCTCAGACGTCTCCTTCAGGTTGTTGTTATAATGTCTCTGTCTCAGACGTCTCCTTCAGGTTGTTGTTATAATGTCTCTCTGTCTCAGACGTCTCCTTCAGGTTGTTGTTATAATGTCTCTGTCTCAGACGTCTCCTTCAGGTTGTTGTTATAATGTCTCTGTCTCAGACGTCTCCTTCAGGTTGTTGTTATAATGTCTCTCTGTCTCAGACGTCTCCTTCAGGTTGTTGTTATAATGTCTCTGTCTCAGACGTCTCCTTCAGGTTGTTGTTATAATGTCTCTGTCTCAGACGTCTCCTTCAGGTTGTTGTTATAATGTCTCTGTCTCAGACGTCTCCTTCAGGTTGTTGTTATAATGTCTCTGTCTCAGACGTCTCCTTCAGGTTGTTGTTATAATGTCTCTGTCTCAGACGTCTCCTTCAGGTTGTTGTTATAATGTCTCTCTGTCTCAGACGTCTCCTTCAGGTTGTTGTTATAATGTCTCTGTCTCAGACGTCTCCTTCAGGTTGTTGTTATAATGTCTCTGTCTCAGACGTCTCCTTCAGGTTGTTGTTATAATGTCTCTGTCTCAGACGTCTCCTTCAGGTTGTTGTTATAATGTCTCTCTGTCTCAGACGTCTCCTTCAGGTTGTTGTTATAATGTCTCTCTGTCTCAGACGTCTCCTTCAGGTTGTTGTTATAATGTCTCTGTCTCAGACGTCTCCTTCAGGTTGTTGTTATAATGTCTCTCTGTCTCAGACGTCTCCTTCAGGTTGTTGTTATAATGTCTCAGACGTCTCCTTCAGGTTGTTGTTATAATGTCTCAGACGTCTCCTTCAGGTTGTTGTTATAATGTCTCTGTCTCAGACGTCTCCTTCAGGTTGTTGTTATAATGTCTCTCTGTCTCAGACGTCTCCTTCAGGTTGTTGTTATAATGTCTCTGTCTCAGACGTCTCCTTCAGGTTGTTGTTATAATGTCTCTGTCTCAGACGTCTCCTTCAGGTTGTTGTTATAATGTCTCTCTGTCTCAGACGTCTCCTTCAGGTTGTTGTTATAATGTCTCTGTCTCAGACGTCTCCTTCAGGTTGTTGTTATAATGTCTCTGTCTCAGACGTCTCCTTCAGGTTGTTGTTATAATGTCTCTCAGACGTCTCCTTCAGGTTGTTGTTATAATGTCTCTCTGTCTCAGACGTCTCCTTCAGGTTGTTGTTATAATGTCTCTGTCTCAGACGTCTCCTTCAGGTTGTTGTTATAATGTCTCTCTGTCTCAGACGTCTCCTTCAGGTTGTTGTTATAATGTCTCTGTCTCAGACGTCTCCTTCAGGTTGTTGTTATAATGTCTCTCTGTCTCAGACGTCTCCTTCAGGTTGTTGTTATAATGTCTCTGTCTCAGACGTCTCCTTCAGGTTGTTGTTATAATGTCTCTGTCTCAGACGTCTCCTTCAGGTTGTTGTTATAATGTCTCTGTCTCAGACGTCTCCTTCAGGTTGTTGTTATAATGTCTCTGTCTCAGACGTCTCCTTCAGGTTGTTGTTATAATGTCTCTCTGTCTCAGACGTCTCCTTCAGGTTGTTGTTATAATGTCTCTGTCTCAGACGTCTCCTTCAGGTTGTTGTTATAATGTCTCTGTCTCAGACGTCTCCTTCAGGTTGTTGTTATAATGTCTCTGTCTCAGACGTCTCCTTCAGGTTGTTGTTATAATGTCTCTCGTCTCAGACGTCTCCTTCAGGTTGTTGTTATAATGTCTCTCTGTCTCAGACGTCTCCTTCAGGTTGTTGTTATAATGTCTCTGTCTCAGACGTCTCCTTCAGGTTGTTGTTATAATGTCTCTGTCTCAGACGTCTCCTTCAGGTTGTTGTTATAATGTCTCTGTCTCAGACGTCTCCTTCAGGTTGTTGTTATAATGTCTCTGTCTCAGACGTCTCCTTCAGGTTGTTGTTATAATGTCTCTGCAGACGTCTCCTTCAGGTTGTTGTTATAATGTCTCTGTCTCAGACGTCTCCTTCAGGTTGTTGTTATAATGTCTCTCAGACGTCTCCTTCAGGTTGTTGTTATAATGTCTCTGTCTCAGACGTCTCCTTCAGGTTGTTGTTATAATGTCTCTGTCTCAGACGTCTCCTTCAGGTTGTTGTTATAATGTCTCTGTCTCAGACGTCTCCTTCAGGTTGTTGTTATAATGTCTCTGTCTCAGACGTCTCCTTCAGGTTGTTGTTATAATGTCTCTCAGACGTCTCCTTCAGGTTGTTGTTATAATGTCTCTCTGTCTCAGACGTCTCCTTCAGGTTGTTGTTATAATGTCTCTCTGTCTCAGACGTCTCCTTCAGGTTGTTGTTATAATGTCTCTGTCTCAGACGTCTCCTTCAGGTTGTTGTTATAATGTCTCTGTCTCAGACGTCTCCTTCAGGTTGTTGTTATAATGTCTCTGTCTCAGACGTCTCCTTCAGGTTGTTGTTATAATGTCTCTCTGTCTCAGACGTCTCCTTCAGGTTGTTGTTATAATGTCTCTCTGTCTCAGACGTCTCCTTCAGGTTGTTGTTATAATGTCTCTCTGTCTCAGACGTCTCCTTCAGGTTGTTGTTATAATGTCTCTCTGTCTCAGACGTCTCCTTCAGGTTGTTGTTATAATGTCTCTGTCTCAGACGTCTCCTTCAGGTTGTTGTTATAATGTCTCTCTGTCTCAGACGTCTCCTTCAGGTTGTTGTTATAATGTCTCTCTGTCTCAGACGTCTCCTTCAGGTTGTTGTTATAATGTCTCTGTCTCAGACGTCTCCTTCAGGTTGTTGTTATAATGTCTCTGTCTCAGACGTCTCCTTCAGGTTGTTGTTATAATGTCTCTGTCTCAGACGTCTCCTTCAGGTTGTTGTTATAATGTCTCTGTCTCAGACGTCTCCTTCAGGTTGTTGTTATAATGTCTCTGTCTCAGACGTCTCCTTCAGGTTGTTGTTATAATGTCTCTGTCTCAGACGTCTCCTTCAGGTTGTTGTTATAATGTCTCTGTCTCAGACGTCTCCTTCAGGTTGTTGTTATAATGTCTCTGTCTCAGACGTCTCCTTCAGGTTGTTGTTATAATGTCTCTCTCAGACGTCTCCTTCAGGTTGTTGTTATAATGTCTCTGTCTCAGACGTCTCCTTCAGGTTGTTGTTATAATGTCTCAGACGTCTCCTTCAGGTTGTTGTTATAATGTCTCTGTCTCAGACGTCACCTTCAGGTTGTTGTTATAATGTCTCTGTCTCAGACGTCTCCTTCAGGTTGTTGTTATAATGTCTCTCAGACGTCTCCTTCAGGTTGTTGTTATAATGTCTCTGTCTCAGACGTCTCCTTCAGGTTGTTGTTATAATGTCTCAGACGTCTCCTTCAGGTTGTTGTTATAATGTCTCTCTGTCTCAGACGTCTCCTTCAGGTTGTTGTTATAATGTCTCTCTGTCTCAGACGTCTCCTTCAGGTTGTTGTTATAATGTCTCTGTCTCAGACGTCTCCTTCAGGTTGTTGTTATAATGTCTCTGTCTCAGACGTCTCCTTCAGGTTGTTGTTATAATGTCTCTGTCTCAGACGTCTCCTTCAGGTTGTTGTTATAATGTCTCTCTGTCTCAGACGTCTCCTTCAGGTTGTTGTTATAATGTCTCTCTGTCTCAGACGTCTCCTTCAGGTTGTTGTTATAATGTCTCTCTGTCTCAGACGTCTCCT
This sequence comes from Salvelinus fontinalis, assembly GCF_029448725.1. Lineage (NCBI taxonomy): Eukaryota > Metazoa > Chordata > Actinopteri > Salmoniformes > Salmonidae > Salvelinus > Salvelinus fontinalis. Next base: position 93,695,060 of record NC_074665.1, on the reverse strand, counting down.
TCAGGTTGTTGTTATAATGTCTCTCTGTCTCAGACGTCTCCTTCAGGTTGTTGTTATAATGTCTCTGTCTCAGACGTCTCCTTCAGGTTGTTGTTATAATGTCTCTCTGTCTCAGACGTCTCCTTCAGGTTGTTGTTATAATGTCTCTCTGTCTCAGACGTCTCCTTCAGGTTGTTGTTATAATGTCTCTGTCTCAGACGTCTCCTTCAGGTTGTTGTTATAATGTCTCTGTCTCAGACGTCTCCTTCAGGTTGTTGTTATAATGTCTCTCTGTCTCAGACGTCTCCTTCAGGTTGTTGTTATAATGTCTCTCTGTCTCAGACGTCTCCTTCAGGTTGTTGTTATAATGTCTCTGTCTCAGACGTCTCCTTCAGGTTGTTGTTATAATGTCTCTCTGTCTCAGACGTCTCCTTCAGGTTGTTGTTATAATGTCTCTGTCTCAGACGTCTCCTTCAGGTTGTTGTTATAATGTCTCTGTCTCAGACGTCTCCTTCAGGTTGTTGTTATAATGTCTCTGTCTCAGACGTCTCCTTCAGGTTGTTGTTATAATGTCCTCTGTCTCAGACGTCTCCTTCAGGTTGTTGTTATAATGTCTCTGTCTCAGACGTCTCCTTCAGGTTGTTGTTATAATGTCTCTGTCTCAGACGTCTCCTTCAGGTTGTTGTTATAATGTCTCTGTCTCAGACGTCTCCTTCAGGTTGTTGTTATAATGTCTCTGTCTCAGACGTCTCCTTCAGGTTGTTGTTATAATGTCTCTGTCTCAGACGTCTCCTTCAGGTTGTTGTTATAATGTCTCTCTCAGACGTCTCCTTCAGGTTGTTGTTATAATGTCTCTGTCTCAGACGTCTCCTTCAGGTTGTTGTTATAATGTCTCAGACGTCTCCTTCAGGTTGTTGTTATAATGTCTCTGTCTCAGACGTCTCCTTCAGGTTGTTGTTATAATGTCTCTGTCTCAGACGTCTCCTTCAGGTTGTTGTTATAATGTCTCTGCTCAGACGTCTCCTTCAGGTTGTTGTTATAATGTCTCTGTCTCAGACGTCTCCTTCAGGTTGTTGTTATAATGTCCTCAGACGTCTCCTTCAGGTTGTTGTTATAATGTCTCTCTGTCTCAGACGTCTCCTTCAGGTTGTTGTTATAATGTCTCTCTGTCTCAGACGTCTCCTTCAGGTTGTTGTTATAATGTCTCTGTCTCAGACGTCTCCTTCAGGTTGTTGTTATAATGTCTCTGTCTCAGACGTCTCCTTCAGGTTGTTGTTATAATGTCTCTGTCTCAGACGTCTCCTTCAGGTTGTTGTTATAATGTCTCTCTGTCTCAGACGTCTCCTTCAGGTTGTTGTTATAATGTCTCTCTGTCTCAGACGTCTCCTTCAGGTTGTTGTTATAATGTCTCTCTGTCTCAGACGTCTCCTTCAGGTTGTTGTTATAATGTCTCTGTCTCAGACGTCTCCTTCAGGTTGTTGTTATAATGTCTCTCTGTCTCAGACGTCTCCTTCAGGTTGTTGTTATAATGTCTCTCTGTCTCAGACGTCTCCTTCAGGTTGTTGTTATAATGTCTCTGTCTCAGACGTCTCCTTCAGGTTGTTGTTATAATGTCTCTGTCTCAGACGTCTCCTTCAGGTTGTTGTTATAATGTCTCTGTCTCAGACGTCTCCTTCAGGTTGTTGTTATAATGTCTCTGTCTCAGACGTCTCCTTCAGGTTGTTGTTATAATGTCTCTGTCTCAGACGTCTCCTTCAGGTTGTTGTTATAATGTCTCTGTCTCAGACGTCTCCTTCAGGTTGTTGTTATAATGTCTCTGTCTCAGACGTCTCCTTCAGGTTGTTGTTATAATGTCTCTGTCTCAGACGTCTCCTTCAGGTTGTTGTTATAATGTCTCTCAGACGTCTCCTTCAGGTTGTTGTTATAATGTCTCTGTCTCAGACGTCTCCTTCAGGTTGTTGTTATAATGTCTCAGACGTCTCCTTCAGGTTGTTGTTATAATGTCTCTGTCTCAGACGTCACCTTCAGGTTGTTGTTATAATGTCTCTGTCTCAGACGTCTCCTTCAGGTTGTTGTTATAATGTCTCTCAGACGTCTCCTTCAGGTTGTTGTTATAATGTCTCTGTCTCAGACGTCTCCTTCAGGTTGTTGTTATAATGTCTCAGACGTCTCCTTCAGGTTGTTGTTATAATGTCTCTCTGTCTCAGACGTCTCCTTCAGGTTGTTGTTATAATGTCTCTCTGTCTCAGACGTCTCCTTCAGGTTGTTGTTATAATGTCTCTGTCTCAGACGTCTCCTTCAGGTTGTTGTTATAATGTCTCTGTCTCAGACGTCTCCTTCAGGTTGTTGTTATAATGTCTCTCTGTCTCAGACGTCTCCTTCAGGTTGTTGTTATAATGTCTCTCTGTCTCAGACGTCTCCTTCAGGTTGTTGTTATAATGTCTCTCTGTCTCAGACGTCTCCTTCAGGTTGTTGTTATAATGTCTCTCTGTCTCAGACGTCTCCTTCAGGTTGTTGTTATAATGTCTCTGTCTCAGACGTCTCCTTCAGGTTGTTGTTATAATGTCTCTGTCTCAGACGTCTCCTTCAGGTTGTTGTTATAATGTCTCTCTGTCTCAGACGTCTCCTTCAGGTTGTTGTTATAATGTCTCTCTGTCTCAGACGTCTCCTTCAGGTTGTTGTTATAATGTCTCTGTCTCAGACGTCTCCTTCAGGTTGTTGTTATAATGTCTCTGTCTCAGACGTCTCCTTCAGGTTGTTGTTATAATGTCTCTGTCTCAGACGTCTCCTTCAGGTTGTTGTTATAATGTCTCTGTCTCAGACGTCTCCTTCAGGTTGTTGTTATAATGTCTCTGTCTCAGACGTCTCCTTCAGGTTGTTGTTATAATGTCTCTGTCTCAGACGTCTCCTTCAGGTTGTTGTTATAATGTCTCTGTCTCAGACGTCTCCTTCAGGTTGTTGTTATAATGTCTCTGTCTCAGACGTCTCCTTCAGGTTGTTGTTATAATGTCTCTCAGACGTCTCCTTCAGGTTGTTGTTATAATGTCTCTGTCTCAGACGTCTCCTTCAGGTTGTTGTTATAATGTCTCAGACGTCTCCTTCAGGTTGTTGTTATAATGTCTCTGTCTCAGACGTCTCCTTCAGGTTGTTGTTATAATGTCTCTGTCTCAGACGTCTCCTTCAGGTTGTTGTTATAATGTCTCTCTCAGACGTCTCCTTCAGGTTGTTGTTATAATGTCTCTCTGTCTCAGACGTCTCCTTCAGGTTGTTGTTATAATGTCTCTGTCTCAGACGTCTCCTTCAGGTTGTTGTTATAATGTCTCTGTCTCAGACGTCTCCTTCAGGTTGTTGTTATAATGTCTCTGTCTCAGACGTCTCCTTCAGGTTGTTGTTATAATGTCTCTCTGTCTCAGACGTCTCCTTCAGGTTGTTGTTATAATGTCTCTCTGTCTCAGACGTCTCCTTCAGGTTGTTGTTATAATGTCTCTCTGTCTCAGACGTCTCCTTCAGGTTGTTGTTATAATGTCTCTCTGTCTCAGACGTCTCCTTCAGGTTGTTGTTATAATGTCTCTGTCTCAGACGTCTCCTTCAGGTTGTTGTTATAATGTCTCTCTGTCTCAGACGTCTCCTTCAGGTTGTTGTTATAATGTCTCTCTGTCTCAGACGTCTCCTTCAGGTTGTTGTTATAATGTCTCTGTCTCAGACGTCTCCTTCAGGTTGTTGTTATAATGTCTCTGTCTCAGACGTCTCCTTCAGGTTGTTGTTATAATGTCTCTGTCTCAGACGTCTCCTTCAGGTTGTTGTTATAATGTCTCTGTCTCAGACGTCTCCTTCAGGTTGTTGTTATAATGTCTCTGTCTCAGACGTCTCCTTCAGGTTGTTGTTATAATGTCTCTGTCTCAGACGTCTCCTTCAGGTTGTTGTTATAATGTCTCTGTCTCAGACGTCTCCTTCAGGTTGTTGTTATAATGTCTCTGTCTCAGACGTCTCCTTCAGGTTGTTGTTATAATGTCTCTGTCTCAGACGTCTCCTTCAGGTTGTTGTTATAATGTCTCTGTCTCAGACGTCTCCTTCAGGTTGTTGTTATAATGTCTCTCAGACGTCTCCTTCAGGTTGTTGTTATAATGTCTCTGTCTCAGACGTCTCCTTCAGGTTGTTGTTATAATGTCTCAGACGTCTCCTTCAGGTTGTTGTTATAATGTCTCTGTCTCAGACGTCACCTTCAGGTTGTTGTTATAATGTCTCTGTCTCAGACGTCTCCTTCAGGTTGTTGTTATAATGTCTCTCAGACGTCTCCTTCAGGTTGTTGTTATAATGTCTCTGTCTCAGACGTCTCCTTCAGGTTGTTGTTATAATGTCTCAGACGTCTCCTTCAGGTTGTTGTTATAATGTCTCTCTGTCTCAGACGTCTCCTTCAGGTTGTTGTTATAATGTCTCTCTGTCTCAGACGTCTCCTTCAGGTTGTTGTTATAATGTCTCTGTCTCAGACGTCTCCTTCAGGTTGTTGTTATAATGTCTCTGTCTCAGACGTCTCCTTCAGGTTGTTGTTATAATGTCTCTGTCTCAGACGTCTCCTTCAGGTTGTTGTTATAATGTCTCGTCTCAGACGTCTCCTTCAGGTTGTTGTTATAATGTCTCTGTCTCAGACGTCTCCTTCAGGTTGTTGTTATAATGTCTCAGACGTCTCCTTCAGGTTGTTGTTATAATGTCTCTGTCTCAGACGTCTCCTTCAGGTTGTTGTTATAATGTCTCTGTCTCAGACGTCTCCTTCAGGTTGTTGTTATAATGTCTCTGCTCAGACGTCTCCTTCAGGTTGTTGTTATAATGTCTCTGTCTCAGACGTCTCCTTCAGGTTGTTGTTATAATGTCTCAGACGTCTCCTTCAGGTTGTTGTTATAATGTCTCTCTGTCTCAGACGTCTCCTTCAGGTTGTTGTTATAATGTCTCTCTGTCTCAGACGTCTCCTTCAGGTTGTTGTTATAATGTCTCTGTCTCAGACGTCTCCTTCAGGTTGTTGTTATAATGTCTCTGTCTCAGACGTCTCCTTCAGGTTGTTGTTATAATGTCTCTGTCTCAGACGTCTCCTTCAGGTTGTTGTTATAATGTCTCTCTGTCTCAGACGTCTCCTTCAGGTTGTTGTTATAATGTCTCTCTGTCTCAGACGTCTCCTTCAGGTTGTTGTTATAATGTCTCTCTGTCTCAGACGTCTCCTTCAGGTTGTTGTTATAATGTCTCTCTGTCTCAGACGTCTCCTTCAGGTTGTTGTTATAATGTCTCTGTCTCAGACGTCTCCTTCAGGTTGTTGTTATAATGTCTCTCTGTCTCAGACGTCTCCTTCAGGTTGTTGTTATAATGTCTCTCTGTCTCAGACGTCTCCTTCAGGTTGTTGTTATAATGTCTCTGTCTCAGACGTCTCCTTCAGGTTGTTGTTATAATGTCTCTGTCTCAGACGTCTCCTTCAGGTTGTTGTTATAATGTCTCTGTCTCAGACGTCTCCTTCAGGTTGTTGTTATAATGTCTCTGTCTCAGACGTCTCCTTCAGGTTGTTGTTATAATGTCTCTGTCTCAGACGTCTCCTTCAGGTTGTTGTTATAATGTCTCTGTCTCAGACGTCTCCTTCAGGTTGTTGTTATAATGTCTCTGTCTCAGACGTCTCCTTCAGGTTGTTGTTATAATGTCTCTGTCTCAGACGTCTCCTTCAGGTTGTTGTTATAATGTCTCTCTGTCTCAGACGTCTCCTTCAGGTTGTTGTTATAATGTCTCTGTCTCAGACGTCTCCTTCAGGTTGTTGTTATAATGTCCTCTGTCTCAGACGTCTCCTTCAGGTTGTTGTTATAATGTCTCTGTCTCAGACGTCTCCTTCAGGTTGTTGTTATAATGTCTCTGTCTCAGACGTCTCCTTCAGGTTGTTGTTATAATGTCTCTCTGTCTCAGACGTCTCCTTCAGGTTGTTGTTATAATGTCTCTGTCTCAGACGTCTCCTTCAGGTTGTTGTTATAATGTCTCTGTCTCAGACGTCTCCTTCAGGTTGTTGTTATAATGTCTCTGTCTCAGACGTCTCCTTCAGGTTGTTGTTATAATGTCTCTGTCTCAGACGTCTCCTTCAGGTTGTTGTTATAATGTCTCTCTGTCTCAGACGTCTCCTTCAGGTTGTTGTTATAATGTCTCTCTGTCTCAGACGTCTCCTTCAGGTTGTTGTTATAATGTCTCTGTCTCAGACGTCTCCTTCAGGTTGTTGTTATAATGTCTCTCTGTCTCAGACGTCTCCTTCAGGTTGTTGTTATAATGTCTCTGTCTCAGACGTCTCCTTCAGGTTGTTGTTATAATGTCTTCAGACGTCTCCTTCAGGTTGTTGTTATAATGTCTCTGTCTCAGACGTCTCCTTCAGGTTGTTGTTATAATGTCTCTGTCTCAGACGTCTCCTTCAGGTTGTTGTTATAATGTCTCTGTCTCAGACGTCTCCTTCAGGTTGTTGTTATAATGTCTCTCTGTCTCAGACGTCTCCTTCAGGTTGTTGTTATAATGTCTCTGTCTCAGACGTCTCCTTCAGGTTGTTGTTATAATGTCTCTCTGTCTCAGACGTCTCCTTCAGGTTGTTGTTATAATGTCTCTGTCTCAGACGTCTCCTTCAGGTTGTTGTTATAATGTCTCTGTCTCAGACGTCTCCTTCAGGTTGTTGTTATAATGTCTCTGTCTCAGACGTCTCCTTCAGGTTGTTGTTATAATGTCTCTGTCTCAGACGTCTCCTTCAGGTTGTTGTTATAATGTCTCTCTGTCTCAGACGTCTCCTTCAGGTTGTTGTTATAATGTCTCTGTCTCAGACGTCTCCTTCAGGTTGTTGTTATAATGTCTCTGTCTCAGACGTCTCCTTCAGGTTGTTGTTATAATGTCTCTGTCTCAGACGTCTCCTTCAGGTTGTTGTTATAATGTCTCTGTCTCAGACGTCTCCTTCAGGTTGTTGTTATAATGTCTCTGTCTCAGACGTCTCCTTCAGGTTGTTGTTATAATGTCTCTGTCTCAGACGTCTCCTTCAGGTTGTTGTTATAATGTCTCTGTCTCAGACGTCTCCTTCAGGTTGTTGTTATAATGTCTCTGTCTCAGACGTCTCCTTCAGGTTGTTGTTATAATGTCTCTGTCTCAGACGTCTCCTTCAGGTTGTTGTTATAATGTCTCTCTGTCTCAGACGTCTCCTTCAGGTTGTTGTTATAATGTCTCTGTCTCAGACGTCTCCTTCAGGTTGTTGTTATAATGTCTCTCTGTCTCAGACGTCTCCTTCAGGTTGTTGTTATAATGTCTCTGTCTCAGACGTCTCCTTCAGGTTGTTGTTATAATGTCTCTGTCTCAGACGTCTCCTTCAGGTTGTTGTTATAATGTCTCTGTCTCAGACGTCTCCTTCAGGTTGTTGTTATAATGTCTCTCTGTCTCAGACGTCTCCTTCAGGTTGTTGTTATAATGTCTCTGTCTCAGACGTCTCCTTCAGGTTGTTGTTATAATGTCTCTGTCTCAGACGTCTCCTTCAGGTTGTTGTTATAATGTCTCTCTGTCTCAGACGTCTCCTTCAGGTTGTTGTTATAATGTCTCTGTCTCAGACGTCTCCTTCAGGTTGTTGTTATAATGTCTCTCTGTCTCAGACGTCTCCTTCAGGTTGTTGTTATAATGTCTCTGTCTCAGACGTCTCCTTCAGGTTGTTGTTATAATGTCTCTGTCTCAGACGTCTCCTTCAGGTTGTTGTTATAATGTCTCTGTCTCAGACGTCTCCTTCAGGTTGTTGTTATAATGTCTCTCTGTCTCAGACGTCTCCTTCAGGTTGTTGTTATAATGTCTCTCTGTCTCAGACGTCTCCTTCAGGTTGTTGTTATAATGTCTCTGTCTCAGACGTCTCCTTCAGGTTGTTGTTATAATGTCTCTGTCTCAGACGTCTCCTTCAGGTTGTTGTTATAATGTCTCTGTCTCAGACGTCTCCTTCAGGTTGTTGTTATAATGTCTCTGTCTCAGACGTCTCCTTCAGGTTGTTGTTATAATGTCTCTGTCTCAGACGTCTCCTTCAGGTTGTTGTTATAATGTCTCTGTCTCAGACGTCTCCTTCAGGTTGTTGTTATAATGTCTCGTCTCAGACGTCTCCTTCAGGTTGTTGTTATAATGTCTCTGTCTCAGACGTCTCCTTCAGGTTGTTGTTATAATGTCTCTGTCTCAGACGTCTCCTTCAGGTTGTTGTTATAATGTCTCTCTGTCTCAGACGTCTCCTTCAGGTTGTTGTTATAATGTCTCTGTCTCAGACGTCTCCTTCAGGTTGTTGTTATAATGTCTCTGTCTCAGACGTCTCCTTCAGGTTGTTGTTATAATGTCTCTGTCTCAGACGTCTCCTTCAGGTTGTTGTTATAATGTCTCTCTGTCTCAGACGTCTCCTTCAGGTTGTTGTTATAATGTCTCTCTGTCTCAGACGTCTCCTTCAGGTTGTTGTTATAATGTCTCTGTCTCAGACGTCTCCTTCAGGTTGTTGTTATAATGTCTCTCTGTCTCAGACGTCTCCTTCAGGTTGTTGTTATAATGTCTCTCTGTCTCAGACGTCTCCTTCAGGTTGTTGTTATAATGTCTCTGTCTCAGACGTCTCCTTCAGGTTGTTGTTATAATGTCTCTGTCTCAGACGTCTCCTTCAGGTTGTTGTTATAATGTCTCTGTCTCAGACGTCTCCTTCAGGTTGTTGTTATAATGTCTCTGTCTCAGACGTCTCCTTCAGGTTGTTGTTATAATGTCTCTCTGTCTCAGACGTCTCCTTCAGGTTGTTGTTATAATGTCTCTCTGTCTCAGACGTCTCCTTCAGGTTGTTGTTATAATGTCTCTCTGTCTCAGACGTCTCCTTCAGGTTGTTGTTATAATGTCTCTGTCTCAGACGTCTCCTTCAGGTTGTTGTTATAATGTCTCTGTCTCAGACGTCTCCTTCAGGTTGTTGTTATAATGTCTCTGTCTCAGACGTCTCCTTCAGGTTGTTGTTATAATGTCTCTGTCTCAGACGTCTCCTTCAGGTTGTTGTTATAATGTCTCTCTGTCTCAGACGTCTCCTTCAGGTTGTTGTTATAATGTCTCTCTGTCTCAGACGTCTCCTTCAGGTTGTTGTTATAATGTCTCTGTCTCAGACGTCTCCTTCAGGTTGTTGTTATAATGTCTCTGTCTCAGACGTCTCCTTCAGGTTGTTGTTATAATGTCTCAGACGTCTCCTTCAGGTTGTTGTTATAATGTCTCTGTCTCAGACGTCTCCTTCAGGTTGTTGTTATAATGTCTCTGTCTCAGACGTCTCCTTCAGGTTGTTGTTATAATGTCTCAGACGTCTCCTTCAGGTTGGTGTTATGTCTCTGTCTCAGACGTCTCCTTCAGGTTGTTGTTATAATGTCTCTCTGTCTCAGACGTCTCCTTCAGGTTGTTGTTATAATGTCTCTGTCTCAGACGTCTCCTTCAGGTTGTTGTTATAATGTCTCTCAGACGTCTCCTTCAGGTTGTTGTTATAATGTCTCTGTCTCAGACGTCTCCTTCAGGTTGTTGTTATAATGTCTCTCTGTCTCAGACGTCTCCTTCAGGTTGTTGTTATAATGTCTCTGTCTCAGACGTCTCCTTCAGGTTGTTGTTATAATGTCTCTCTGTCTCAGACGTCTCCTTCAGGTTGTTGTTATAATGTCTCTGTCTCAGACGTCTCCTTCAGGTTGTTGTTATAATGTCTCTCTGTCTCAGACGTCTCCTTCAGGTTGTTGTTATAATGTCTCTCTGTCTCAGACGTCTCCTTCAGGTTGTTGTTATAATGTCTCTCTGTCTCAGACGTCTCCTTCAGGTTGTTGTTATAATGTCTCTCTGTCTCAGACGTCTCCTTCAGGTTGTTGTTATAATGTCTCTGTCTCAGACGTCTCCTTCAGGTTGTTGTTATAATGTCTCAGACGTCTCCTTCAGGTTGTTGTTATAATGTCTCTCTGTCTCAGACGTCTCCTTCAGGTTGTTGTTATAATGTCTCTCTGTCTCAGACGTCTCCTTCAGGTTGTTGTTATAATGTCTCTGTCTCAGACGTCTCCTTCAGGTTGTTGTTATAATGTCTCTGTCTCAGACGTCTCCTTCAGGTTGTTGTTATAATGTCTCTGTCTCAGACGTCTCCTTCAGGTTGTTGTTATAATGTCTCTGTCTCAGACGTCTCCTTCAGGTTGTTGTTATAATGTCTCTGTCTCAGACGTCTCCTTCAGGTTGTTGTTATAATGTCTCAGACGTCTCCTTCAGGTTGGTGTTATGTCTCTGTCTCAGACGTCTCCTTCAGGTTGTTGTTATAATGTCTCTCTGTCTCAGACGTCTCCTTCAGGTTGTTGTTATAATGTCTCTGTCTCAGACGTCTCCTTCAGGTTGTTGTTATAATGTCTCGTCTCAGACGTCTCCTTCAGGTTGTTGTTATAATGTCTCTGTCTCAGACGTCTCCTTCAGGTTGTTGTTATAATGTCTCCAGACGTCTCCTTCAGGTTGTTGTTATGTCTCTGTCTCAGACGTCTCCTTCAGGTTGTTGTTATAATGTCTCTCTGTCTCAGACGTCTCCTTCAGGTTGTTGTTATAATGTCTCTGTCTCAGACGTCTCCTTCAGGTTGTTGTTATAATGTCTCTCTGTCTCAGACGTCTCCTTCAGGTTGTTGTTATAATGTCTCTGTCTCAGACGTCTCCTTCAGGTTGTTGTTATAATGTCTCTCTGTCTCAGACGTCTCCTTCAGGTTGTTGTTATAATGTCTCTGTCTCAGACGTCTCCTTCAGGTTGTTGTTATAATGTCTCTCTGTCTCAGACGTCTCCTTCAGGTTGTTGTTATAATGTCTCTCTGTCTCAGACGTCTCCTTCAGGTTGTTGTTATAATGTCTCTCTGTCTCAGACGTCTCCTTCAGGTTGTTGTTATAATGTCTCTGTCTCAGACGTCTCCTTCAGGTTGTTGTTATAATGTCTCTGTCTCAGACGTCTCCTTCAGGTTGTTGTTATAATGTCTCTGTCTCAGACGTCTCCTTCAGGTTGTTGTTATAATGTCTCTGTCTCAGACGTCTCCTTCAGGTTGTTGTTATAATGTCTCTCTGTCTCAGACGTCTCCTTCAGGTTGTTGTTATAATGTCTCTCTGTCTCAGACGTCTCCTTCAGGTTGTTGTTATAATGTCTCTCTGTCTCAGACGTCTCCTTCAGGTTGTTGTTATAATGTCTCTGTCTCAGACGTCTCCTTCAGGTTGTTGTTATAATGTCTCTGTCTCAGACGTCTCCTTCAGGTTGTTGTTATAATGTCTCTGTCTCAGACGTCTCCTTCAGGTTGTTGTTATAATGTCTCTGTCTCAGACGTCTCCTTCAGGTTGTTGTTATAATGTCTCTCTGTCTCAGACGTCTCCTTCAGGTTGTTGTTATAATGTCTCTCTGTCTCAGACGTCTCCTTCAGGTTGTTGTTATAATGTCTCTCTGTCTCAGACGTCTCCTTCAGGTTGTTGTTATAATGTCTCTGTCTCAGACGTCTCCTTCAGGTTGTTGTTATAATGTCTCTCTGTCTCAGACGTCTCCTTCAGGTTGTTGTTATAATGTCTCTCTGTCTCAGACGTCTCCTTCAGGTTGTTGTTATAATGTCTCTGTCTCAGACGTCTCCTTCAGGTTGTTGTTATAATGTCTCTCTGTCTCAGACGTCTCCTTCAGGTTGTTGTTATAATGTCTCTCTGTCTCAGACGTCTCCTTCAGGTTGTTGTTATAATGTCTCTCTGTCTCAGACGTCTCCTTCAGGTTGTTGTTATAATGTCTCTCTGTCTCAGACGTCTCCTTCAGGTTGTTGTTATAATGTCTCTGTCTCAGACGTCTCCTTCAGGTTGTTGTTATAATGTCTCAGACGTCTCCTTCAGGTTGTTGTTATAATGTCTCAGACGTCTCCTTCAGGTTGTTGTTATAATGTCTCTCTGTCTCAGACGTCTCCTTCAGGTTGTTGTTATAATGTCTCTCTGTCTCAGACGTCTCCTTCAGGTTGTTGTTATAATGTCTCTCTGTCTCAGACGTCTCCTTCAGGTTGTTGTTATAATGTCTCTCTGTCTCAGACGTCTCCTTCAGGTTGTTGTTATAATGTCTCTGTCTCAGACGTCTCCTTCAGGTTGTTGTTATAATGTCTCTCTGTCTCAGACGTCTCCTTCAGGTTGTTGTTATAATGTCTCTCTGTCTCAGACGTCTCCTTCAGGTTGTTGTTATAATGTCTCTGTCTCAGACGTCTCCTTCAGGTTGTTGTTATAATGTCTCTGTCTCAGACGTCTCCTTCAGGTTGTTGTTATAATGTCTCTGTCTCAGACGTCTCCTTCAGGTTGTTGTTATAATGTCTCTCTGTCTCAGACGTCTCCTTCAGGTTGTTGTTATAATGTCTCTGTCTCAGACGTCTCCTTCAGGTTGTTGTTATAATGTCTCTGTCTCAGACGTCTCCTTCAGGTTGTTGTTATAATGTCTCTCTGTCTCAGACGTCTCCTTCAGGTTGTTGTTATAATGTCTCTGTCTCAGACGTCTCCTTCAGGTTGTTGTTATAATGTCTCTGTCTCAGACGTCTCCTTCAGGTTGTTGTTATAATGTCTCTGTCTCAGACGTCTCCTTCAGGTTGTTGTTATAATGTCTCTGTCTCAGACGTCTCCTTCAGGTTGTTGTTATAATGTCTCTCTGTCTCAGACGTCTCCTTCAGGTTGTTGTTATAATGTCTCTGTCTCAGACGTCTCCTTCAGGTTGTTGTTATAATGTCTCTGTCTCAGACGTCTCCTTCAGGTTGTTGTTATAATGTCTCTCTGTCTCAGACGTCTCCTTCAGGTTGTTGTTATAATGTCTCTCTGTCTCAGACGTCTCCTTCAGGTTGTTGTTATAATGTCTCTCTGTCTCAGACGTCTCCTTCAGGTTGTTGTTATAATGTCTCTCTGTCTCAGACGTCTCCTTCAGGTTGTTGTTATAATGTCTCTCTGTCTCAGACGTCTCCTTCAGGTTGTTGTTATAATGTCTCTGTCTCAGACGTCTCCTTCAGGTTGTTGTTATAATGTCTCTGTCTCAGACGTCTCCTTCAGGTTGTTGTTATAATGTCTCTCTGTCTCAGACGTCTCCTTCAGGTTGTTGTTATAATGTCTCTCTGTCTCAGACGTCTCCTTCAGGTTGTTGTTATAATGTCTCTCTGTCTCAGACGTCTCCTTCAGGTTGTTGTTATAATGTCTCTGTCTCAGACGTCTCCTTCAGGTTGTTGTTATAATGTCTCTCTGTCTCAGACGTCTCCTTCAGGTTGTTGTTATAATGTCTCTGTCTCAGACGTCTCCTTCAGGTTGTTGTTATAATGTCTCTGTCTCAGACGTCTCCTTCAGGTTGTTGTTATAATGTCTCTCTGTCTCAGACGTCTCCTTCAGGTTGTTGTTATAATGTCTCTCTGTCTCAGACGTCTCCTTCAGGTTGTTGTTATAATGTCTCTGTCTCAGACGTCTCCTTCAGGTTGTTGTTATAATGTCTCTGTCTCAGACGTCTCCTTCAGGTTGTTGTTATAATGTCTCTGTCTCAGACGTCTCCTTCAGGTTGTTGTTATAATGTCTCTGTCTCAGACGTCTCCTTCAGGTTGTTGTTATAATGTCTCTCTGTCTCAGACGTCTCCTTCAGGTTGTTGTTATAATGTCTCTCTGTCTCAGACGTCTCCTTCAGGTTGTTGTTATAATGTCTCTGTCTCAGACGTCTCCTTCAGGTTGTTGTTATAATGTCTCTCTGTCTCAGACGTCTCCTTCAGGTTGTTGTTATAATGTCTCTCTGTCTCAGACGTCTCCTTCAGGTTGTTGTTATAATGTCTCTGTCTCAGACGTCTCCTTCAGGTTGTTGTTATAATGTCTCTGTCTCAGACGTCTCCTTCAGGTTGTTGTTATAATGTCTCTCTGTCTCAGACGTCTCCTTCAGGTTGTTGTTATAATGTCTCTCTGTCTCAGACGTCTCCTTCAGGTTGTTGTTATAATGTCTCTCTGTCTCAGACGTCTCCTTCAGGTTGTTGTTATAATGTCTCTCTGTCTCAGACGTCTCCTTCAGGTTGTTGTTATAATGTCTCTGTCTCAGACGTCTCCTTCAGGTTGTTGTTATAATGTCTCTGTCTCAGACGTCTCCTTCAGGTTGTTGTTATAATGTCTCTGTCTCAGACGTCTCCTTCAGGTTGTTGTTATAATGTCTCTCTGTCTCAGACGTCTCCTTCAGGTTGTTGTTATAATGTCTCTGTCTCAGACGTCTCCTTCAGGTTGTTGTTATAATGTCTCTCTGTCTCAGACGTCTCCTTCAGGTTGTTGTTATAATGTCTCTGTCTCAGACGTCTCCTTCAGGTTGTTGTTATAATGTCTCTGTCTCAGACGTCTCCTTCAGGTTGTTGTTATAATGTCTCTCTGTCTCAGACGTCTCCTTCAGGTTGTTGTTATAATGTCTCTCTGTCTCAGACGTCTCCTTCAGGTTGTTGTTATAATGTCTCTGTCTCAGACGTCTCCTTCAGGTTGTTGTTATAATGTCTCTCTGTCTCAGACGTCTCCTTCAGGTTGTTGTTATAATGTCTCTGTCTCAGACGTCTCCTTCAGGTTGTTGTTATAATGTCTCTGTCTCAGACGTCTCCTTCAGGTTGTTGTTATAATGTCTCTGTCTCAGACGTCTCCTTCAGGTTGTTGTTATAATGTCTCTCTGTCTCAGACGTCTCCTTCAGGTTGTTGTTATAATGTCTCTCTGTCTCAGACGTCTCCTTCAGGTTGTTGTTATAATGTCTCTCTGTCTCAGACGTCTCCTTCAGGTTGTTGTTATAATGTCTCTGTCTCAGACGTCTCCTTCAGGTTGTTGTTATAATGTCTCTGTCTCAGACGTCTCCTTCAGGTTGTTGTTATAATGTCTCTCTGTCTCAGACGTCTCCTTCAGGTTGTTGTTATAATGTCTCTGTCTCAGACGTCTCCTTCAGGTTGTTGTTATAATGTCTCTCTGTCTCAGACGTCTCCTTCAGGTTGTTGTTATAATGTCTCTCTGTCTCAGACGTCTCCTTCAGGTTGTTGTTATAATGTCTCTGTCTCAGACGTCTCCTTCAGGTTGTTGTTATAATGTCTCTCTGTCTCAGACGTCTCCTTCAGGTTGTTGTTATAATGTCTCTGTCTCAGACGTCTCCTTCAGGTTGTTGTTATAATGTCTCTGTCTCAGACGTCTCCTTCAGGTTGTTGTTATAATGTCTCTGTCTCAGACGTCTCCTTCAGGTTGTTGTTATAATGTCTCTCTGTCTCAGACGTCTCCTTCAGGTTGTTGTTATAATGTCTCTCTGTCTCAGACGTCTCCTTCAGGTTGTTGTTATAATGTCTCTCTGTCTCAGACGTCTCCTTCAGGTTGTTGTTATAATGTCTCTGTCTCAGACGTCTCCTTCAGGTTGTTGTTATAATGTCTCTGTCTCAGACGTCTCCTTCAGGTTGTTGTTATAATGTCTCTCTGTCTCAGACGTCTCCTTCAGGTTGTTGTTATAATGTCTCTGTCTCAGACGTCTCCTTCAGGTTGTTGTTATAATGTCTCTCTGTCTCAGACGTCTCCTTCAGGTTGTTGTTATAATGTCTCTCTGTCTCAGACGTCTCCTTCAGGTTGTTGTTATAATGTCTCTGTCTCAGACGTCTCCTTCAGGTTGTTGTTATAATGTCTCTGTCTCAGACGTCTCCTTCAGGTTGTTGTTATAATGTCTCTGTCTCAGACGTCTCCTTCAGGTTGTTGTTATAATGTCTCTCTGTCTCAGACGTCTCCTTCAGGTTGTTGTTATAATGTCTCTGTCTCAGACGTCTCCTTCAGGTTGTTGTTATAATGTCTCTCTGTCTCAGACGTCTCCTTCAGGTTGTTGTTATAATGTCTCTGTCTCAGACGTCTCCTTCAGGTTGTTGTTATAATGTCTCTGTCTCAGACGTCTCCTTCAGGTTGTTGTTATAATGTCTCTCTGTCTCAGACGTCTCCTTCAGGTTGTTGTTATAATGTCTCTCTGTCTCAGACGTCTCCTTCAGGTTGTTGTTATAATGTCTCTGTCTCAGACGTCTCCTTCAGGTTGTTGTTATAATGTCTCTCTGTCTCAGACGTCTCCTTCAGGTTGTTGTTATAATGTCTCTGTCTCAGACGTCTCCTTCAGGTTGTTGTTATAATGTCTCTGTCTCAGACGTCTCCTTCAGGTTGTTGTTATAATGTCTCTGTCTCAGACGTCTCCTTCAGGTTGTTGTTATAATGTCTCTGTCTCAGACGTCTCCTTCAGGTTGTTGTTATAATGTCTCTGCTCAGACGTCTCCTTCAGGTTGTTGTTATAATGTCTCTGTCTCAGACGTCTCCTTCAGGTTGTTGTTATAATGTCTCTCTGTCTCAGACGTCTCCTTCAGGTTGTTGTTATAATGTCTCTGTCTCAGACGTCTCCTTCAGGTTGTTGTTATAATGTCTCTGTCTCAGACGTCTCCTTCAGGTTGTTGTTATAATGTCTCTCTGTCTCAGACGTCTCCTTCAGGTTGTTGTTATAATGTCTCTGTCTCAGACGTCTCCTTCAGGTTGTTGTTATAATGTCTCTCTGTCTCAGACGTCTCCTTCAGGTTGTTGTTATAATGTCTCTCTGTCTCAGACGTCTCCTTCAGGTTGTTGTTATAATGTCTCTCTGTCTCAGACGTCTCCTTCAGGTTGTTGTTATAATGTCTCGTCTCAGACGTCTCCTTCAGGTTGTTGTTATAATGTCTCTGTCTCAGACGTCTCCTTCAGGTTGTTGTTATAATGTCTCTCTGTCTCAGACGTCTCCTTCAGGTTGTTGTTATAATGTCTCTGTCTCAGACGTCTCCTTCAGGTTGTTGTTATAATGTCTCTCTGTCTCAGACGTCTCCTTCAGGTTGTTGTTATAATGTCTCTCTGTCTCAGACGTCTCCTTCAGGTTGTTGTTATAATGTCTCTGTCTCAGACGTCTCCTTCAGGTTGTTGTTATAATGTCTCTCTGTCTCAGACGTCTCCTTCAGGTTGTTGTTATAATGTCTCTGTCTCAGACGTCTCCTTCAGGTTGTTGTTATAATGTCTCTGTCTCAGACGTCTCCTTCAGGTTGTTGTTATAATGTCTCTGTCTCAGACGTCTCCTTCAGGTTGTTGTTATAATGTCTCTCTGTCTCAGACGTCTCCTTCAGGTTGTTGTTATAATGTCTCTCTGTCTCAGACGTCTCCTTCAGGTTGTTGTTATAATGTCTCTCTGTCTCAGACGTCTCCTTCAGGTTGTTGTTATAATGTCTCTGTCTCAGACGTCTCCTTCAGGTTGTTGTTATAATGTCTCTGTCTCAGACGTCTCCTTCAGGTTGTTGTTATAATGTCTCTCTGTCTCAGACGTCTCCTTCAGGTTGTTGTTATAATGTCTCTGTCTCAGACGTCTCCTTCAGGTTGTTGTTATAATGTCTCTGTCTCAGACGTCTCCTTCAGGTTGTTGTTATAATGTCTCTGTCTCAGACGTCTCCTTCAGGTTGTTGTTATAATGTCTCTCTGTCTCAGACGTCTCCTTCAGGTTGTTGTTATAATGTCTCTCTGTCTCAGACGTCTCCTTCAGGTTGTTGTTATAATGTCTCTGTCTCAGACGTCTCCTTCAGGTTGTTGTTATAATGTCTCTCTGTCTCAGACGTCTCCTTCAGGTTGTTGTTATAATGTCTCTCTGTCTCAGACGTCTCCTTCAGGTTGTTGTTATAATGTCTCTCTGTCTCAGACGTCTCCTTCAGGTTGTTGTTATAATGTCTCTGTCTCAGACGTCTCCTTCAGGTTGTTGTTATAATGTCTCTCTGTCTCAGACGTCTCCTTCAGGTTGTTGTTATAATGTCTCTGTCTCAGACGTCTCCTTCAGGTTGTTGTTATAATGTCTCTCTGTCTCAGACGTCTCCTTCAGGTTGTTGTTATAATGTCTCTGTCTCAGACGTCTCCTTCAGGTTGTTGTTATAATGTCTCTCTGTCTCAGACGTCTCCTTCAGGTTGTTGTTATAATGTCTCTGTCTCAGACGTCTCCTTCAGGTTGTTGTTATAATGTCTCTCTGTCTCAGACGTCTCCTTCAGGTTGTTGTTATAATGTCTCTCTGTCTCAGACGTCTCCTTCAGGTTGTTGTTATAATGTCTCTCTGTCTCAGACGTCTCCTTCAGGTTGTTGTTATAATGTCTCTGTCTCAGACGTCTCCTTCAGGTTGTTGTTATAATGTCTCTGTCTCAGACGTCTCCTTCAGGTTGTTGTTATAATGTCTCTGTCTCAGACGTCTCCTTCAGGTTGTTGTTATAATGTCTCTGTCTCAGACGTCTCCTTCAGGTTGTTGTTATAATGTCTCTGTCTCAGACGTCTCCTTCAGGTTGTTGTTATAATGTCTCTGTCTCAGACGTCTCCTTCAGGTTGTTGTTATAATGTCTCTGTCTCAGACGTCTCCTTCAGGTTGTTGTTATAATGTCTCTGTCTCAGACGTCTCCTTCAGGTTGTTGTTATAATGTCTCTCTGTCTCAGACGTCTCCTTCAGGTTGTTGTTATAATGTCTCTGTCTCAGACGTCTCCTTCAGGTTGTTGTTATAATGTCTCTCTGTCTCAGACGTCTCCTTCAGGTTGTTGTTATAATGTCTCTGTCTCAGACGTCTCCTTCAGGTTGTTGTTATAATGTCTCTCTGTCTCAGACGTCTCCTTCAGGTTGTTGTTATAATGTCTCTCTGTCTCAGACGTCTCCTTCAGGTTGTTGTTATAATGTCTCTCTGTCTCAGACGTCTCCTTCAGGTTGTTGTTATAATGTCTCTCTGTCTCAGACGTCTCCTTCAGGTTGTTGTTATAATGTCTCAGACGTCTCCTTCAGGTTGTTGTTATAATGTCTCAGACGTCTCCTTCAGGTTGTTGTTATAATGTCTCTCTGTCTCAGACGTCTCCTTCAGGTTGTTGTTATAATGTCTCTCTGTCTCAGACGTCTCCTTCAGGTTGTTGTTATAATGTCTCTGTCTCAGACGTCTCCTTCAGGTTGTTGTTATAATGTCTCTCTGTCTCAGACGTCTCCTTCAGGTTGTTGTTATAATGTCTCTCTGTCTCAGACGTCTCCTTCAGGTTGTTGTTATAATGTCTCTGTCTCAGACGTCTCCTTCAGGTTGTTGTTATAATGTCTCTGTCTCAGACGTCTCCTTCAGGTTGTTGTTATAATGTCTCTGTCTCAGACGTCTCCTTCAGGTTGTTGTTATAATGTCTCTCTGTCTCAGACGTCTCCTTCAGGTTGTTGTTATAATGTCTCTGTCTCAGACGTCTCCTTCAGGTTGTTGTTATAATGTCTCTGTCTCAGACGTCTCCTTCAGGTTGTTGTTATAATGTCTCTGTCTCAGACGTCTCCTTCAGGTTGTTGTTATAATGTCTCTCTGTCTCAGACGTCTCCTTCAGGTTGTTGTTATAATGTCTCTGTCTCAGACGTCTCCTTCAGGTTGTTGTTATAATGTCTCTCTGTCTCAGACGTCTCCTTCAGGTTGTTGTTATAATGTCTCTGTCTCAGACGTCTCCTTCAGGTTGTTGTTATAATGTCTCTGTCTCAGACGTCTCCTTCAGGTTGTTGTTATAATGTCTCTCTGTCTCAGACGTCTCCTTCAGGTTGTTGTTATAATGTCTCTCTGTCTCAGACGTCTCCTTCAGGTTGTTGTTATAATGTCTCTCTGTCTCAGACGTCTCCTTCAGGTTGTTGTTATAATGTCTCTCTGTCTCAGACGTCTCCTTCAGGTTGTTGTTATAATGTCTCTCTGTCTCAGACGTCTCCTTCAGGTTGTTGTTATAATGTCTCTGTCTCAGACGTCACCTTCAGGTTGTTGTTATAATGTCTCTGTCTCAGACGTCTCCTTCAGGTTGTTGTTATAATGTCTCTGTCTCAGACGTCTCCTTCAGGTTGTTGTTATAATGTCTCTGTCTCAGACGTCTCCTTCAGGTTGTTGTTATAATGTCTCTGTCTCAGACGTCTCCTTCAGGTTGTTGTTATAATGTCTCTCTGTCTCAGACGTCTCCTTCAGGTTGTTGTTATAATGTCTCTCTGTCTCAGACGTCTCCTTCAGGTTGTTGTTATAATGTCTCTCTGTCTCAGACGTCTCCTTCAGGTTGTTGTTATAATGTCTCTGTCTCAGACGTCTCCTTCAGGTTGTTGTTATAATGTCTCTGTCTCAGACGTCTCCTTCAGGTTGTTGTTATAATGTCTCTGTCTCAGACGTCTCCTTCAGGTTGTTGTTATAATGTCTCTGTCTCAGACGTCTCCTTCAGGTTGTTGTTATAATGTCTCTGTCTCAGACGTCTCCTTCAGGTTGTTGTTATAATGTCTCTGTCTCAGACGTCTCCTTCAGGTTGTTGTTATAATGTCTCTCTGTCTCAGACGTCTCCTTCAGGTTGTTGTTATAATGTCTCTGTCTCAGACGTCTCCTTCAGGTTGTTGTTATAATGTCTCTGTCTCAGACGTCTCCTTCAGGTTGTTGTTATAATGTCTCTGTCTCAGACGTCTCCTTCAGGTTGTTGTTATAATGTCTCTCTGTCTCAGACGTCTCCTTCAGGTTGTTGTTATAATGTCTCTCTGTCTCAGACGTCTCCTTCAGGTTGTTGTTATAATGTCTCTCTGTCTCAGACGTCTCCTTCAGGTTGTTGTTATAATGTCTCTGTCTCAGACGTCTCCTTCAGGTTGTTGTTATAATGTCTCTCTGTCTCAGACGTCTCCTTCAGGTTGTTGTTATAATGTCTCTGTCTCAGACGTCTCCTTCAGGTTGTTGTTATAATGTCTCTGTCTCAGACGTCTCCTTCAGGTTGTTGTTATAATGTCTCTCTGTCTCAGACGTCTCCTTCAGGTTGTTGTTATAATGTCTCTGTCTCAGACGTCTCCTTCAGGTTGTTGTTATAATGTCTCTCTGTCTCAGACGTCTCCTTCAGGTTGTTGTTATAATGTCTCTGTCTCAGACGTCTCCTTCAGGTTGTTGTTATAATGTCTCTGTCTCAGACGTCTCCTTCAGGTTGTTGTTATAATGTCTCTCTGTCTCAGACGTCTCCTTCAGGTTGTTGTTATAATGTCTCTCTGTCTCAGACGTCTCCTTCAGGTTGTTGTTATAATGTCTCTGTCTCAGACGTCTCCTTCAGGTTGTTGTTATAATGTCTCTCTGTCTCAGACGTCTCCTTCAGGTTGTTGTTATAATGTCTCTGTCTCAGACGTCTCCTTCAGGTTGTTGTTATAATGTCTCTCTGTCTCAGACGTCTCCTTCAGGTTGTTGTTATAATGTCTCTCTGTCTCAGACGTCTCCTTCAGGTTGTTGTTATAATGTCTCTCTGTCTCAGACGTCTCCTTCAGGTTGTTGTTATAATGTCTCTCTGTCTCAGACGTCTCCTTCAGGTTGTTGTTATAATGTCTCTCTGTCTCAGACGTCTCCTTCAGGTTGTTGTTATAATGTCTCTCTGTCTCAGACGTCTCCTTCAGGTTGTTGTTATAATGTCTCTGTCTCAGACGTCTCCTTCAGGTTGTTGTTATAATGTCTCTCTGTCTCAGACGTCTCCTTCAGGTTGTTGTTATAATGTCTCTCTGTCTCAGACGTCTCCTTCAGGTTGTTGTTATAATGTCTCTGTCTCAGACGTCTCCTTCAGGTTGTTGTTATAATGTCTCTCTGTCTCAGACGTCTCCTTCAGGTTGTTGTTATAATGTCTCTGTCTCAGACGTCTCCTTCAGGTTGTTGTTATAATGTCTCTGTCTCAGACGTCTCCTTCAGGTTGTTGTTATAATGTCTCTCTGTCTCAGACGTCTCCTTCAGGTTGTTGTTATAATGTCTCTGTCTCAGACGTCTCCTTCAGGTTGTTGTTATAATGTCTCTCTGTCTCAGACGTCTCCTTCAGGTTGTTGTTATAATGTCTCTCTGTCTCAGACGTCTCCTTCAGGTTGTTGTTATAATGTCTCTGTCTCAGACGTCTCCTTCAGGTTGTTGTTATAATGTCTCTGTCTCAGACGTCTCCTTCAGGTTGTTGTTATAATGTCTCTCTGTCTCAGACGTCTCCTTCAGGTTGTTGTTATAATGTCTCTCTGTCTCAGACGTCTCCTTCAGGTTGTTGTTATAATGTCTCTGTCTCAGACGTCTCCTTCAGGTTGTTGTTATAATGTCTCTGTCTCAGACGTCTCCTTCAGGTTGTTGTTATAATGTCTCTGTCTCAGACGTCTCCTTCAGGTTGTTGTTATAATGTCTCTCTGTCTCAGACGTCTCCTTCAGGTTGTTGTTATAATGTCTCTGTCTCAGACGTCTCCTTCAGGTTGTTGTTATAATGTCTCTGTCTCAGACGTCTCCTTCAGGTTGTTGTTATAATGTCTCTCTGTCTCAGACGTCTCCTTCAGGTTGTTGTTATAATGTCTCTGTCTCAGACGTCTCCTTCAGGTTGTTGTTATAATGTCTCTGTCTCAGACGTCTCCTTCAGGTTGTTGTTATAATGTCTCTCTGTCTCAGACGTCTCCTTCAGGTTGTTGTTATAATGTCTCTCTGTCTCAGACGTCTCCTTCAGGTTGTTGTTATAATGTCTCTCTGTCTCAGACGTCTCCTTCAGGTTGTTGTTATAATGTCTCTGTCTCAGACGTCTCCTTCAGGTTGTTGTTATAATGTCTCTGTCTCAGACGTCTCCTTCAGGTTGTTGTTATAATGTCTCTCTGTCTCAGACGTCTCCTTCAGGTTGTTGTTATAATGTCTCAGACGTCTCCTTCAGGTTGTTGTTATAATGTCTCTCTGTCTCAGACGTCTCCTTCAGGTTGTTGTTATAATGTCTCTGTCTCAGACGTCTCCTTCAGGTTGTTGTTATAATGTCTCAGACGTCACCTTCAGGTTGTTGTTATAATGTCTCTCTGTCTCAGACGTCTCCTTCAGGTTGTTGTTATAATGTCTCTCTGTCTCAGACGTCACCTTCAGGTTGTTGTTATAATGTCTCTGTCTCAGACGTCTCCTTCAGGTTGTTGTTATAATGTCTCTCTGTCTCAGACGTCTCCTTCAGGTTGTTGTTATAATGTCTCTGTCTCAGACGTCTCCTTCAGGTTGTTGTTATAATGTCTCTGTCTCAGACGTCTCCTTCAGGTTGTTGTTATAATGTCTCTGTCTCAGACGTCTCCTTCAGGTTGTTGTTATAATGTCTCTCTGTCTCAGACGTCTCCTTCAGGTTGTTGTTATAATGTCTCTCTGTCTCAGACGTCTCCTTCAGGTTGTTGTTATAATGTCTCTCTGTCTCAGACGTCTCCTTCAGGTTGTTGTTATAATGTCTCTGTCTCAGACGTCTCCTTCAGGTTGTTGTTATAATGTCTCTGTCTCAGACGTCTCCTTCAGGTTGTTGTTATAATGTCTCTGTCTCAGACGTCTCCTTCAGGTTGTTGTTATAATGTCTCTGTCTCAGACGTCTCCTTCAGGTTGTTGTTATAATGTCTCTCTGTCTCAGACGTCTCCTTCAGGTTGTTGTTATAATGTCTCTGTCTCAGACGTCTCCTTCAGGTTGTTGTTATAATGTCTCTGTCTCAGACGTCTCCTTCAGGTTGTTGTTATAATGTCTCTCTGTCTCAGACGTCTCCTTCAGGTTGTTGTTATAATGTCTCTGTCTCAGACGTCTCCTTCAGGTTGTTGTTATAATGTCTCTGTCTCAGACGTCTCCTTCAGGTTGTTGTTATAATGTCTCTGTCTCAGACGTCTCCTTCAGGTTGTTGTTATAATGTCTCTCTGTCTCAGACGTCTCCTTCAGGTTGTTGTTATAATGTCTCTCTGTCTCAGACGTCTCCTTCAGGTTGTTGTTATAATGTCTCTCTGTCTCAGACGTCTCCTTCAGGTTGTTGTTATAATGTCTCTCTGTCTCAGACGTCTCCTTCAGGTTGTTGTTATAATGTCTCTCTGTCTCAGACGTCTCCTTCAGGTTGTTGTTATAATGTCTCTCTGTCTCAGACGTCTCCTTCAGGTTGTTGTTATAATGTCTCTCTGTCTCAGACGTCTCCTTCAGGTTGTTGTTATAATGTCTCTCTGTCTCAGACGTCTCCTTCAGGTTGTTGTTATAATGTCTCAGACGTCTCCTTCAGGTTGTTGTTATAATGTCTCTCTGTCTCAGACGTCTCCTTCAGGTTGTTGTTATAATGTCTCTCTGTCTCAGACGTCTCCTTCAGGTTGTTGTTATAATGTCTCTCTGTCTCAGACGTCTCCTTCAGGTTGTTGTTATAATGTCTCTCTGTCTCAGACGTCTCCTTCAGGTTGTTGTTATAATGTCTCTCTGTCTCAGACGTCTCCTTCAGGTTGTTGTTATAATGTCTCTCTGTCTCAGACGTCTCCTTCAGGTTGTTGTTATAATGTCTCTGTCTCAGACGTCTCCTTCAGGTTGTTGTTATAATGTCTCTCTGTCTCAGACGTCTCCTTCAGGTTGTTGTTATAATGTCTCTCTGTCTCAGACGTCTCCTTCAGGTTGTTGTTATAATGTCTCTCTGTCTCAGACGTCTCCTTCAGGTTGTTGTTATAATGTCTCTGTCTCAGACGTCTCCTTCAGGTTGTTGTTATAATGTCTCTGTCTCAGACGTCTCCTTCAGGTTGTTGTTATAATGTCTCTGTCTCAGACGTCTCCTTCAGGTTGTTGTTATAATGTCTCTGTCTCAGACGTCTCCTTCAGGTTGTTGTTATAATGTCTCTGTCTCAGACGTCTCCTTCAGGTTGTTGTTATAATGTCTCTCTGTCTCAGACGTCTCCTTCAGGTTGTTGTTATAATGTCTCTCTGTCTCAGACGTCTCCTTCAGGTTGTTGTTATAATGTCTCTGTCTCAGACGTCTCCTTCAGGTTGTTGTTATAATGTCTCTCTGTCTCAGACGTCTCCTTCAGGTTGTTGTTATAATGTCTCTCTGTCTCAGACGTCTCCTTCAGGTTGTTGTTATAATGTCTCTCTGTCTCAGACGTCTCCTTCAGGTTGTTGTTATAATGTCTCTGTCTCAGACGTCTCCTTCAGGTTGTTGTTATAATGTCTCTGTCTCAGACGTCTCCTTCAGGTTGTTGTTATAATGTCTCTGTCTCAGACGTCTCCTTCAGGTTGTTGTTATAATGTCTCTCTGTCTCAGACGTCTCCTTCAGGTTGTTGTTATAATGTCTCTCTGTCTCAGACGTCTCCTTCAGGTTGTTGTTATAATGTCTCTGTCTCAGACGTCTCCTTCAGGTTGTTGTTATAATGTCTCTGTCTCAGACGTCTCCTTCAGGTTGTTGTTATAATGTCTCTGTCTCAGACGTCTCCTTCAGGTTGTTGTTATAATCTCTCTGTCTCAGACGTCTCCTTCAGGTTGTTGTTATAATGTCTCTGTCTCAGACGTCTCCTTCAGGTTGTTGTTATAATGTCTCTGTCTCAGACGTCTCCTTCAGGTTGTTGTTATAATGTCTCTGTCTCAGACGTCTCCTTCAGGTTGTTGTTATAATGTCTCTCTGTCTCAGACGTCTCCTTCAGGTTGTTGTTATAATGTCTCTCTGTCTCAGACGTCTCCTTCAGGTTGTTGTTATAATGTCTCTGTCTCAGACGTCTCCTTCAGGTTGTTGTTATAATGTCTCTGTCTCAGACGTCTCCTTCAGGTTGTTGTTATAATGTCTCTCTGTCTCAGACGTCTCCTTCAGGTTGTTGTTATAATGTCTCTCTGTCTCAGACGTCTCCTTCAGGTTGTTGTTATAATGTCTCTCTGTCTCAGACGTCACCTTCAGGTTGTTGTTATAATGTCTCTGTCTCAGACGTCTCCTTCAGGTTGTTGTTATAATGTCTCTGTCTCAGACGTCTCCTTCAGGTTGTTGTTATAATGTCTCTGTCTCAGACGTCTCCTTCAGGTTGTTGTTATAATGTCTCTGTCTCAGACGTCTCCTTCAGGTTGTTGTTATAATGTCTCTGTCTCAGACGTCTCCTTCAGGTTGTTGTTATAATGTCTCAGACGTCTCCTTCAGGTTGTTGTTATAATGTCTCTGTCTCAGACGTCTCCTTCAGGTTGTTGTTATAATGTCTCTGTCTCAGACGTCTCCTTCAGGTTGTTGTTATAATGTCTCTCTGTCTCAGACGTCTCCTTCAGGTTGTTGTTATAATGTCTCTGTCTCAGACGTCTCCTTCAGGTTGTTGTTATAATGTCTCTGTCTCAGACGTCTCCTTCAGGTTGTTGTTATAATGTCTCTGTCTCAGACGTCTCCTTCAGGTTGTTGTTATAATGTCTCTCTGTCTCAGACGTCTCCTTCAGGTTGTTGTTATAATGTCTCTGTCTCAGACGTCTCCTTCAGGTTGTTGTTATAATGTCTCAGACGTCTCCTTCAGGTTGTTGTTATAATGTCTCTGTCTCAGACGTCTCCTTCAGGTTGTTGTTATAATGTCTCTGTCTCAGACGTCTCCTTCAGGTTGTTGTTATAATGTCTCTGTCTCAGACGTCTCCTTCAGGTTGTTGTTATAATGTCTCTGTCTCAGACGTCTCCTTCAGGTTGTTGTTATAATCTCTCTGTCTCAGACGTCTCCTTCAGGTTGTTGTTATAATGTCTCTGTCTCAGACGTCTCCTTCAGGTTGTTGTTATAATGTCTCTGTCTCAGACGTCTCCTTCAGGTTGTTGTTATAATGTCTCTGTCTCAGACGTCTCCTTCAGGTTGTTGTTATAATGTCTCTGTCTCAGACGTCTCCTTCAGGTTGTTGTTATAATGTCTCTGTCTCAGACGTCTCCTTCAGGTTGTTGTTATAATCTCTCTGTCTCAGACGTCTCCTTCAGGTTGTTGTTATAATGTCTCTGTCTCAGACGTCTCCTTCAGGTTGTTGTTATAATGTCTCTCTGTCTCAGACGTCTCCTTCAGGTTGTTGTTATAATGTCTCTGTCTCAGACGTCTCCTTCAGGTTGTTGTTATAATGTCTCTGTCTCAGACGTCTCCTTCAGGTTGTTGTTATAATGTCTCTCTGTCTCAGACGTCTCCTTCAGGTTGTTGTTATAATGTCTCTGTCTCAGACGTCTCCTTCAGGTTGTTGTTATAATGTCTCTCTGTCTCAGACGTCTCCTTCAGGTTGTTGTTATAATGTCTCTGTCTCAGACGTCTCCTTCAGGTTGTTGTTATAATGTCTCTCTGTCTCAGACGTCTCCTTCAGGTTGTTGTTATAATGTCTCTCTGTCTCAGACGTCTCCTTCAGGTTGTTGTTATAATGTCTCTGTCTCAGACGTCTCCTTCAGGTTGTTGTTATAATGTCTCTGTCTCAGACGTCTCCTTCAGGTTGTTGTTATAATGTCTCTGTCTCAGACGTCTCCTTCAGGTTGTTGTTATAATGTCTCTGTCTCAGACGTCTCCTTCAGGTTGTTGTTATAATGTCTCTGTCTCAGACGTCTCCTTCAGGTTGTTGTTATAATGTCTCTGTCTCAGACGTCTCCTTCAGGTTGTTGTTATAATGTCTCTGTCTCAGACGTCTCCTTCAGGTTGTTGTTATAATGTCTCTGTCTCAGACGTCACATTCAGGTTGGAGGATGGAACCATCAATGCTCACAGACCTCTGCTCATCTCCTCCTGTGATTGGATGGCTGCTGTGTTCGGAGGATCCTTCATGGAGAGTGCTAACAACGAGGTGAGTCTACAACACAGAGTAATATCTCGTGTTGGGGTTAGTCTGCTGTGTTGGGTGGATCCTTTATGGAGAGTTAACGAGTCCACAGTCTGCGTTAGGGTTTGTCCCAAATGGCACCCTATTCCCTATGTAGTTAACTACTTTTGACCAGGGTCTTTTACTTACAAGCAAACACTAAAACAGGAAGTACCCGTGAGGAGTTTAACACATCAGCCACTGGCTTCATTAATAAGTACATCGACTAAGTCGTCCCCACGGTGACAGCATGTAGATATCTCAACCAGAAGCCATGGATTACAGGCAACACTGAGCTAAAGGCTAGAGCTGCTGCTTTCAAGGAGCGGAACACTAACCTGGACGCTTTTAAGAAATCCCGCTACGAACCATCAAACAGCCGAAGCGTAAATAGAGGACTAAAATCGAATCCTACTACACCGGCTCTGATGGTTGTCGGATGTGGCAGGGCTTGAAAACTATTACGGTTAACAAAGTGGAAACCCAGCCGCGAGCTGTCCAGTGACGCCTACCAGACAAGCGAAATGCCGTTTATGCTCGCTTTGAGGAAAGCAACGCTGAACCATGCATGAGAGCACCAGCTGTTCCCGACGACTGTGTGATCACGCTCTCCGTAGCCGATGTGAGTAAGACCTTTTAAACAGGTTAACATTCAGACGGATTACCAGGACCAGGACCAACTGGCAAGTGTCTTCACTGATATCTTCAACCTCTCCCAGAACCAGCCTGTAATACCTACAGTGCCTTCAGAAAGTATTCACACCCCTTGACTTTTTCCACAGTTTGTTGTGAATTAAAATATATTACATTTATATTTTGTGTCACTGGCCTACACACAATACCCCATAATGTCGAAGTGGAGTTATGTTTTTAGAAATGATTATACGTTTAATTAAAGATGAAAAGCTGAAATGTCTTGTGTCAATAAGTATTAAACCCCTTTGTTAAAGAAATTATAATCCAAATTAAATAAACTGTAACAACGAAATGTGGAATGAGTCAAGGGGGTATAAATAATTTCTGAAAGCTCTGTACATGTTTCAAACAGACCACCATAGTCCCTGTACCCAAGAAGATGGTGGTCCATTCTGCAACTCACATCGGTAGCCATGAAATGCTTTGAAGGGCTGTTCGTGGCTCTTATCAACACCATCATCCCAGACACCTTGGACCCACTCCAATTTGCATACCGCCCCAAAAGATCTACAGATGACAATCGTTATTGCACTCCACACTGCCCTCTCCCACCCGGACCAAAGGAACACCTGCAGTGCTGCCCTCTCCCACCCGGACCAAAGGAACACCTGCAGCGCTGCCCTCTCCCACCCGGACCAAAGGAACACCTGCAGTGCTGCCCTCTCCCACCCGGACCAAAGGAACACCTGCAGTGCTGCCCTCTCCCACCCGGACCAAAGGAACACCTGCAGTGCATTCGGAAAGTATTCAGACCCCTCCACTTTTTACACGTGTTTTTCTTCATCAATCTACACACATATACCCTATAATGACAAAGTGAAAATAATATATGTGTTTTATTTATTTTATTGCACATTTATACTAAATTAAAAATAGAAA
Organism: Salvelinus fontinalis; assembly: GCF_029448725.1. Classification (NCBI taxonomy): domain Eukaryota; kingdom Metazoa; phylum Chordata; class Actinopteri; order Salmoniformes; family Salmonidae; genus Salvelinus; species Salvelinus fontinalis. Next base: position 93,665,939 of record NC_074665.1, on the reverse strand, counting down.
TACCTTATTTACTTAAATGTTCAGACCCTTTGCTATGAAACTCTAAATTGAGCTCACGTGCATCCTGTTTCCATTGATCATCATTGAGATGTTTCTACAACTTGATTGGATTCCACCTGTGGCAAATTCAATTGATTGGACATGATTTGGAAAGGCACACACTGACCAGGATCCATAGGGAATACCAGGATCCATAGGGAATATAGAAGATGGGATGTTGTCTCCAGTTGACCAGGATCCATAGGGAATATGGGATGTCTCCAGTTCATTGATTAAACCCCAGGTAGCAGTAAGAACAGTGACATGACAGGTTCATCGGAGTAACGAGTTAAAAAACACGTCATTCAGAGATCTTTAAATAGCCGTTAGGACAAGGACACCAGCTGAACACAGAGTCCTGGTCTGTTTCACTGCTCTCAGACAGGCAGGCAGGCAGAACAACAGGCTAACAGGCAGACCAACAGGCTAACAGGCAGACCAGCAGGCTAACAGGCAGACCAGCAGGCTAACAGGCAGACCAACAGGCTAACAGGCTAACAGGCTAACACTACCTCTCTCCTTGACCATGGGGGCATCTTTATTTTAGTGTGGTAGCTAGCTACTACCCGGTGTCCTAGTTTTTACAGAGCCTCTGTAGTCTCTACTGCTAGTCTCTACAGAGCCCCTGTAGTCTCTACTGCTAGTCTCTACAGAGCCCCTGTAGTCTCTACTGCTAGTCTCTACAGAGCCCCTGTAGTCTCTACTGCTAGTCTTTACAGAGCCTCTGTGGTCTCTACTGCTAGTCTTTACAGAGCCTCTGTGGTCTCTACTGCTAGTCTCTACAGAGCCTCTGTAGTCTCTACTGCTAGTCTTTACAGAGCCTCTGTGGTCTCTACTGCTAGTCTTTACAGAGCCTCTGTGGTCTCTACTGCTAGTCTCTACAGAGCCTCTGTAGTCTCTACTGCTAGTCTTTACAGAGCCTCTGTAGTCTCTATTGCTAGTCTCTACAGAGCCTCTGTAGTCTCTACTGCTAGTCTCTACAGGGCCTCTGTAGTCTCTACTGCTAGTCTTTACAGAGCCTCTGTAGTCTCTACTGCTAGTCTCTACAGAGCCTCTGTAGTCTCTACTTCTGGTCTTTACAGAGCCTCTGTAGTCTCTACTGCTAGTCTCTACGGAGCCTCTGTAGTCTCTACTGCTAGTCTTTACAGAGCCTCTGTAGTCTCTACTGCTAGTCTTTACAGAGCCTCTGTAGTCTCTACTGCTAGTCTTTACAGAGCCTCTGTAGTCTCTACTGCTAGTCTCTACAGAGCCTCTGTAGTCTCTACTGCTAGTTTTTACAGAGCCTCTGTAGTCTCTACTGCTAGTCTTTACAGAGCCTCTGTAGTCTCTACTGCTAGTCTCTACAGGGCCTCTGTAGTCTCTACTTCTAGTCTTTACAGAGCCTCTGTAGTCTCTACTGCTAGTCTCTACAGAGCCTCTGTAGTCTCTACTGCTAGTCTCTACAGAGCCTCTGTAGTCTCTACTGCTAGTCTCTACAGAGCCTCTGTATTCTCTACTGCTAGTCTTTACAGAGCCCCTGTAGTCTCTACTGCTAGTTTTTACAGAGCCTCTGTAGTCTCTACTGCTAGTCTCTACAGAGCCTCTGTAGTCTCTACTGCTAGTCTCTCAGAGCCTCTGTAGTCTCTACTGCTAGTCTCTACAGAGCCTCTGTATTCTCTACTTCTAGTCTTTACAGAGCCTCTGTAGTCTCTACTGCTAGTCTTTACAGAGCCTCTGTAGTCTCTACTGCTAGTCTCTACAGAGCCTCTGTAGTCTCTACTTCTAGTCTTTACAGAGCCTCTGTAGTCTCTACTGCTAGTCTTTACAGAGCCTCTGTAGTCTCTACTGCTAGTCTCTACAGAGCCTCTGTATTCTCTACTTCTAGTCTTTACAGAGCCTCTGTAGTCTCTACTGCTAGTCTTTACAGAGCCTCTAGTCTCTACTGCTAGTCTCTACAGAGCCTCTGTAGTCTCTACTGCTAGTCTTTACAGAGCCTCTGTAGTCTCTACTGCTAGTCTCTACAGAGCCTCTGTAGTCTCTACTTCTAGTCTTTATAGAGCCTCTGTAGTCTCTACTGCTAGTCTTTACAGAGCCTCTGTAGTCTCTACTGCTAGTCTTTACAGAGCCTCTGTAGTCTCTACTGCTAGTCTTTACAGAGCCTCTGTGGTCTCTACTGCTAGTCTTTACAGAGCCTCTGTGGTCTCTACTGCTAGTCTTTACAGAGCCCCTGTAGTCTCTACTGCTAGTCTTTACAGAGCCTCTGTAGTCTCTACTGCTAGTCTCTACAGGGCCTCTGTAGTCTCTACTTCTAGTCTTTACAGAGCCTCTGTAGTCTCTACTGCTAGTCTCTACAGAGCCTCTGTAGTCTCTACTTCTAGTCTTTACAGAGCCTCTGTAGTCTCTACTGCTAGTCTCTACAGAGCCTCTGTAGTCTCTACTGCTAGTCTCTACAGAGCCTCTGTAGTCTCTACTGCTAGTCTCTACAGAGCCTCTGTATTCTCTACTGCTAGTCTTTACAGAGCCCCTGTAGTCTCTACTGCTAGTTTTTACAGAGCCTCTGTAGTCTCTACTGCTAGTCTCTACAGAGCCTCTGTAGTCTCTACTGCTAGTCTCTCAGAGCCTCTGTAGTCTCTACTGCTAGTCTCTACAGAGCCTCTGTATTCTCTACTTCTAGTCTTTACAGAGCCTCTGTAGTCTCTACTGCTAGTCTTTACAGAGCCTCTGTAGTCTCTACTGCTAGTCTCTACAGAGCCTCTGTAGTCTCTACTTCTAGTCTTTACAGAGCCTCTGTAGTCTCTACTGCTAGTCTTTACAGAGCCTCTGTAGTCTCTACTGCTAGTCTCTACAGAGCCTCTGTATTCTCTACTTCTAGTCTTTACAGAGCCTCTGTAGTCTCTACTGCTAGTCTTTACAGAGCCTCTAGTCTCTACTGCTAGTCTCTACAGAGCCTCTGTAGTCTCTACTGCTAGTCTTTACAGAGCCTCTGTAGTCTCTACTGCTAGTCTCTACAGAGCCTCTGTAGTCTCTACTTCTAGTCTTTATAGAGCCTCTGTAGTCTCTACTGCTAGTCTTTACAGAGCCTCTGTAGTCTCTACTGCTAGTCTTTACAGAGCCTCTGTAGTCTCTACTGCTAGTCTTTACAGAGCCTCTGTGGTCTCTACTGCTAGTCTTTACAGAGCCTCTGTGGTCTCTACTGCTAGTCTTTACAGAGCCCCTGTAGTCTCTACTGCTAGTCTTTACAGAGCCTCTGTAGTCTCTACTGCTAGTCTTTACAGAGCCTCTGTAGTCTCTATGCTAGTCTCTACAGAGCCTCTGTAGTCTCTACTGCTAGTCTCTACAGAGCCTCTGTAGTCTCTACTGCTAGTCTTTACAGAGCCTCTGTAGTCTCTACTGCTAGTCTCTACAGAGCCTCTGTAGTCTCTACTGCTAGTCTTTACAGAGCCTCTGTAGTCTCTACTGCTAGTCTCTACAGAGCCTCTGTAGTCTCTACTGCTAGTCTTTACAGAGCCCCTGTAGTCTCTACTGCTAGTCTTTAAAGATTATCTGTAGTCTCTACTGCTAGTCTTTACAGAGCCTCTGTAGTCTCTACTGCTAGTTTTTACAGAGCCTATGTAGTCTCTACTGCTAGTCTTTACAGAGCCTCTGTAGTCTCTACTGCTAGTCTTTACAGAGCCTCTGTAGTCTCTACTGCTAGTCTTTACAGAGCCTCTGTAGTCTCTACTGCTAGTCTCTACAGAGCCTCTGTAGTCTCTACTGCTAGTCTTTACAGAGCCTCTGTAGTCTCTACTGCTAGTCTTTACAGAGCCTCTGTAGTCTCTACTGCTAGTCTTTACAGAGCCCCTGTAGTCTCTACTGCTAGTCTTTACAGAGCCTCTGTAGTCTCTACTGCTAGTCTTTACAGAGCCTCTGTAGTCTCTATGCTAGTCTCTACAGAGCCTCTGTAGTCTCTACTGCTAGTCTCTACAGAGCCTCTGTAGTCTCTACTGCTAGTCTTTACAGAGCCTCTGTAGTCTCTACTGCTAGTCTCTACAGAGCCTCTGTAGTCTCTACTGCTAGTCTTTACAGAGCCTCTGTAGTCTCTACTGCTAGTCTCTACAGAGCCTCTGTAGTCTCTACTGCTAGTCTTTACAGAGCCCCTGTAGTCTCTACTGCTAGTCTTTAAAGATTATCTGTAGTCTCTACTGCTAGTCTTTACAGAGCCTCTGTAGTCTCTACTGCTAGTTTTTACAGAGCCTATGTAGTCTCTACTGCTAGTCTTTACAGAGCCTCTGTAGTCTCTACTGCTAGTCTTTACAGAGCCTCTGTAGTCTCTACTGCTAGTCTTTACAGAGCCTCTGTAGTCTCTACTGCTAGTCTCTACAGAGCCTCTGTAGTCTCTACTGCTAGTCTCTACAGAGCCTCTGTAGTCTCTACTGCTAGTCTCTACAGAGCCTCTGTGGTCTCTACTGCTAGTCTTTACAGAGCCTCTGTGGTCTCTACTGCTAGTCTTTACAGACAGTGAAACAGGACATTTAGCTGTTATCAAATGATTTGTCTCTGTTCTTTCCTGTGTCTGCCTGTTTGTGTCTGTGGTCTGCCTGTGTCTGCCTGTGTGTGCCTGCCTGCGTGTGTGTGTCTGTGTGTTTAGGTCTCGTTCCCAGGCACCAGCAGGGTGTGTATGCAGGCTGTTCTGGAGTATCTCTACACCAATCAGCTGTGTCCCATGGCAGAGCTGGACCCTATGGAGCTGACGGCCCTGGCTAACAGACTCTGTCTCCCCAGACTGACTGCTCTGACAGGTACTAACCCTGGTTAACAGACTGAATGCTCTGACAGGTACTAACCCTGGCTAACAGACTCTGTCTCCCCAGACTGACTGCTCTGACAGGTACTAACCCTGGTTAACAGACTGACTGCTCTGACAGGTACTAACCCTGGCTAACAGACTCTGTCTCCCCAGACTGACTGCTCTGACAGGTACTAACCCTGGTTAACAGACTGACTGCTCTGACAGGTACTAACCCTGGTTAACAGACTGTCTCCCCAGACTGACTGCTCTGACAGGTACTAACCCTGGTTAACAGACTGTCTCCCCAGACTGACTGCTCTGACAGGTACTAACCCTGGTTAACTGACTGACTGCTCTGACAGGTACTAACCCTGGTTAACAGACTGTCTCCCCAGACTGACTGCTCTGACAGGTACTAACCCTGGTTAACAGACTGTCTGCTCTGACAGGTACTAACCCTGGTTAACAGACTGACTGCTCTGACAGGTACTAACCCTGGTTAACAGACTGTCTGCTCTGACAGGTACCAACCCTGGTTAACAGACTGACTGCTCTGACAGGTACTAACCCTGGTTAACAGACTGTCTCCCCAGACTGACTGCTCTGACAGGTAATAACCCTGGTTAACAGACTGACTGTTCTGACAGGTACTAACCCTGGTTAACAGACTGACTGCTCTGACAGGTACTAACCCTGGTTAACAGACTGACTGCTCTGACAGGTACTAACCCTGGTTAACAGACTGACTGCTCTGACAGGTACTAACCCTGGCTAACAGACTGACTGCTCTGACAGGTACTAACCCTGGTTAACAGACTGACTGCTCTGACAGGTACTAACCCTGGTTAACAGACTGACTGCTCTGACAGGTACTAACCCTGGTTAACAGACTGTCTCCCCAGACTGACTGCTCTGACAGGTACTAACCCTGGTTAACAGACTGACTCCCCAGACTGACTGCTCTGACAGGTACTAACCCTGGTTAACAGACTGACTACTCTGACAGGTACTAACCCTGGTTAACAGACTGACTGCTCTGACAGGTACTAACCCTGTTTAACAGACTGACTGCTCTGACAGGTACTAACCCTGGTTAACAGACTGACTGCTCTGACAGGTACTAACCCTGGTTAACAGACTGACTGCTCTGACAGGTACTAACCCTGGTTAACAGACTGACTGCTCTGACAGGTACTAACCCTGGTTAACAGACTGACTGCTCTGACAGGTACTAACCCTGGTTAACAGACTGACTGCTCTGACAGGTACTAACCCTGGTTAACAGACTCTCCCCAGACTGTCTGCTCTGACAGGTACTAACCCTGGTTAACAGACTGACTGCTCTGACAGGTACTAACCCTGGTTAACAGACTGTCTGCTCTGACAGGTACTAACCCTGGTTAACAGACTGACTGCTCTGACAGGTACTAACCCTGGCTAACAGACTGACTCCCCAGACTGACTGCTCTGACAGGTACTAACCCTGGTTAACAGACTGTCTGCTCTGACAGGTACTAACCCTGGTTAACAGACTGTCTCCCCAGACTGACTGCTCTGACAGGTACTAACCCTGGTTAACAGACTGACTACTCTGACAGGTACTAACCCTGGTTAACAGACTGACTGCTCTGACAGGTACTAACCCTGTTTAACAGACTGACTGCTCTGACAGGTACTAACCCTGGTTAACAGACTGACTGCTCTGACAGGTACTAACCCTGGTTAACAGACTGACTGCTCTGACAGGTACTAACCCTGGTTAACAGACTGACTGCTCTGACAGGTACTAACCCTGGTTAACAGACTGACTGTTCTGACAGGTACTAACCCTGGTTAACAGACTGTCTCCCCAGACTGACTGCTCTGACAGGTACTAACCCTGGTTAACAGACTGTCTCCCCAGACTGACTGCTCTGACAGGTACTAACCCTGGTTAACAGACTGACTGCTCTGACAGGTACTAACCCTGGTTAACAGACTGACTGCTCTGACAGGTACTAACCCTGGTTAACAGACTGACTGCTCTGACAGGTACTAACCCTGGTTAACAGACTGACTGCTTTGACAGGTACTAACCCTGGTTAACAGACTGTCCCCAGACTGACTGCTCTGACAGGTACTAACCCTGGTTAACAGACTGACTGCTCTGACAGGTACTAACCCTGGTTAACAGACTGTCTGCTCTGACAGGTACTAACCCTGGTTAACAGACTGACTCCTCTGACAGGTACTAACCCTGGTTAACAGACTCTCTCCCCAGACTGACTGCTCTGACAGGTACTAACCCTGGTTAACAGACTGTATCCCCAGACTGACTGCTCTGACAGGTACTAACCCTGGTTAACAGACTGACTGCTCTGACAGGTACTAATCCTGGTTAACAGACTGACTGCTCTGACAGGTACTAACCCTGGTTAACAGACTGTCTCCCCAGACTGACTGCTCTGACAGGTACTAACCCTGGTTAACAGACTGACTGCTCTGACAGGTACTAACCCTGGTTAACAGACTGACTGCTCTGACAGGTACTAACCCTGGTTAAAAGACTGACTGCTCTGACAGGTACTAACCCTGGTTAACAGACTGACTGCTCTGACAGGTACTAACCCTGGCTAACAGACTGACTGCTCTGACAGGTACTAACCCTGGTTAACAGACTGTCTCCCCAGACTGACTGCTCTGACAGGTACTAACCCTGGTTAACAGACTGTATCCCCAGACTGACTGCTCTGACAGGTACTAACCCTGGTTAACAGACTGTCTGCTCTTACAGGTACTAACCCTGGTTAACAGACTGATTGCTCTGACAGGTACTAACCCTGGTTAACAGACTGTCTGCTCTGACAGGTACTAACCCTGGTTAACAGACTGTCTCCCCAGACTGACTGCTCTGACAGGTAATAACCCTGGTTAACAGACTGACTGCTCTGACAGGTACTAACCGTGGTTAACAGACTCTCCCCAGACTGTCTGCTCTGACAGGTACTAACCCTGGTTAACAGACTGACTGCTCTGACAGGTACTAACCCTGGTTAACAGACTGACTGCTCTGACAGGTACTAACCCTGGTTAACAGACTGACTGCTCTGACAGGTACTAACCTTGGTTAACAGACTGTCTGCTCTGACAGGTACTAACCCTGGATAACAGACTGACTGCTCTGACAGGTACTAACCCTGGTTAACAGACTGACTGCTCTGACAGGTACTAACCCTGGTTAACAGACTGTCTCCCCAGACTGACTGCTCTGACAGGTACTAACCCTGGTTAACAGACTGACTGCTCTGACAGGTACTAACCCTGGTTAACAGACTCTGTCTCCCCAGACTGACTGCTCTGACAGGTACTAACCCTGTTTAACAGACTGACTGCTCTGACAGGTACTAACCCTGGTTAACAGACTGACTGCTCTGACAGGTACTAACCCTGGTTAACAGACTGACTGCTCTGACAGGTACTAACCCTGGTTAACAGACTGACTGCTCTGACAGGTACTAACCCTGGTTAACAGACTGACTGCTCTGACAGGTACTAACCCTGGTTAACAGACTGACTCCCCAGACTGACTGCTCTGACAGGTACTAACCCTGGTTAACAGACTGACTACTCTGACAGGTACTAACCCTGGTTAACAGACTGACTGCTCTGACAGGTACTAACCCTGTTTAACAGACTGACTGCTCTGACAGGTACTAACCCTGGTTAACAGACTGACTGCTCTGACAGGTACTAACCCTGGTTAACAGACTGACTGCTCTGACAGGTACTAACCCTGGTTAACAGACTGACTGCTCTGACAGGTACTAACCCTGGTTAACAGACTCTGTCTCCCCAGACTGACTGCTCTGAAAGGTACTAACCCTGGTTAACAGACTGACTGCTCTGACAGGTACTAACCCTGGTTAACAGACTCTGTCTCCCCAGACTGACTGCTCTGACAGGTACTAACCCTGTTTAACAGACTGACTGCTCTGACAGGTACTAACCCTGGTTAACAGACTGACTGCTCTGACAGGTACTAACCCTGGTTAACAGACTGACTGCTCTGACAGGTACTAACCCTGGTTAACAGACTGACTGCTCTGACAGGTACTAACCCTGGTTAACAGACTGACTGCTCTGACAGGTACTAACCCTGGTTAACAGACTGACTCCCCAGACTGACTGCTCTGACAGGTACTAACCCTGGTTAACAGACTGTCTCCCCAGACTGACTGCTCTGACAGGTACTAACCCTGGTTAACAGACTGACTGCTCTGACAGGTACTAACCCTGGTTAACAGACTGACTGCTCTGACAGGTACTAACCCTGGTTAACAGACTGACTGCTCTGACAGGTACTAACCCTGGTTAACAGACTGACTGCTTTGACAGGTACTAACCCTGGTTAACAGACTGTCCCCAGACTGACTGCTCTGACAGGTACTAACCCTGGTTAACAGACTGACTGCTCTGACAGGTACTAACCCTGGTTAACAGACTGTCTGCTCTGACAGGTACTAACCCTGGTTAACAGACTGACTCCTCTGACAGGTACTAACCCTGGTTAACAGACTCTCTCCCCAGACTGACTGCTCTGACAGGTACTAACCCTGGTTAACAGACTGTATCCCCAGACTGACTGCTCTGACAGGTACTAACCCTGGTTAACAGACTGACTGCTCTGACAGGTACTAATCCTGGTTAACAGACTGACTGCTCTGACAGGTACTAACCCTGGTTAACAGACTGTCTCCCCAGACTGACTGCTCTGACAGGTACTAACCCTGGTTAACAGACTGACTGCTCTGACAGGTACTAACCCTGGTTAACAGACTGTCTCCCCAGACTGACTGCTCTGACAGGTACTAACCCTGGTTAACAGACTGACTGCTCTGACAGGTACTAACCCTGGTTAACAGACTGACTGCTCTGACAGGTACTAACCCTGGTTAACAGACTCTGTCTCCCCAGACTGACTGCTCTGAAAGGTACTAACCCTGGTTAACAGACTGACTGCTCTGACAGGTACTAACCCTTGTTAAAAGACTGACTGCTCTGACAGGTACTAACCCTGGTTAACAGACTGACTGCTCTGACAGGTACTAACCCTGGCTAACAGACTGACTGCTCTGACAGGTACTAACCCTGGTTAACAGACTGTCTCCCCAGACTGACTGCTCTGACAGGTACTAACCCTGGTTAACAGACTGTATCCCCAGACTGACTGCTCTGACAGGTACTAACCCTGGTTAACAGACTGTCTGCTCTTACAGGTACTAACCCTGGTTAACAGACTGATTGCTCTGACAGGTACTAACCCTGGTTAACAGTCTGTCTGCTCTGACAGGTACTAACCCTGGTTAACAGACTGTCTCCCCAGACTGACTGCTCTGACAGGTAATAACCCTGGTTAACAGACTGACTGCTCTGACAGGTACTAACCGTGGTTAACAGACTCTCCCCAGACTGTCTGCTCTGACAGGTACTAACCCTGGTTAACAGACTGACTGCTCTGACAGGTACTAACCCTGGTTAACAGACTGACTGCTCTGACAGGTACTAACCCTGGTTAACAGACTGACTGCTCTGACAGGTACTAACCTTGGTTAACAGACTGTCTGCTCTGACAGGTACTAACCCTGGATAACAGACTGACTGCTCTGACAGGTACTAACCCTGGTTAACAGACTGACTGCTCTGACAGGTACTAACCCTGGTTAACAGACTGTCTCCCCAGACTGACTGCTCTGACAGGTACTAACCCTGGTTAACAGACTGACTGCTCTGACAGGTACTAACCCTGGTTAACAGACTCTGTCTCCCCAGACTGACTGCTCTGACAGGTACTAACCCTGTTTAACAGACTGACTGCTCTGACAGGTACTAACCCTGGTTAACAGACTGACTGCTCTGACAGGTACTAACCCTGGTTAACAGACTGACTGCTCTGACAGGTACTAACCCTGGTTAACAGACTGACTGCTCTGACAGGTACTAACCCTGGTTAACAGACTGACTGCTCTGACAGGTACTAACCCTGGTTAACAGACTGACTCCCCAGACTGACTGCTCTGACAGGTACTAACCCTGGTTAACAGACTGACTACTCTGACAGGTACTAACCCTGGTTAACAGACTGACTGCTCTGACAGGTACTAACCCTGTTTAACAGACTGACTGCTCTGACAGGTACTAACCCTGGTTAACAGACTGACTGCTCTGACAGGTACTAACCCTGGTTAACAGACTGACTGCTCTGACAGGTACTAACCCTGGTTAACAGACTGACTGCTCTGACAGGTACTAACCCTGGTTAACAGACTCTGTCTCCCCAGACTGACTGCTCTGAAAGGTACTAACCCTGGTTAACAGACTGACTGCTCTGACAGGTACTAACCCTGGTTAAAAGACTGACTGCTCTGACAGGTACTAACCCTGGTTAACAGACTGACTGTTCTGACAGGTACTAACCCTGGCTAACAGACTGACTGCTCTGACAGGTACTAACCCTGGTTAACAGACTGTCTCCCCATACTGACTGCTCTGACAGGTACTAACCCTGGTTAACAGACTGTATCCCCAGACTGACTGCTCTGACAGGTACTAACCCTGGTTAACAGACTGTCTGCTCTTACAGGTACTAACCCTGGTTAACAGACTGATTGTTCTGACAGGTACTAACCCTGGTTAACAGACTGTCTGCTCTGACAGGTACTAACCCTGGTTAACAGACTGATTGTTCTGACAGGTACTAACCCTGGTTAACAGACTGTCTGCTCTGACAGGTACTAACCCTGGTTAACAGACTGACTGCTCTGACAGGTACTAACCGTGGTTAACAGACTCTCCCCAGACTGTCTGCTCTGACAGGTACTAACCCTGGTTAACAGACTGACTGCTCTGACAGGTACTAACCCTGGTTAACAGACTGTCTGCTCTGACAGGTACTAACCCTGGTTAACAGACTGACTGCTCTGACAGGTACTAACCCTGGTTAACAGACTGACTGCTCTGACAGGTACTAACCCTGGTTAACAGACTGACTGCTCTGACAGGTACTAACCCTGGTTAACAGACTGTCTCCCCAGACTGACTGCTCTGACAGGTACTAACCCTGGTTAACAGACTGACTGCTCTGACAGGTACTAACCCTGGTTAACAGACTGACTGCTCTGACAGGTACTAACCCTGGTTAACAGACTGACTGCTCTGACAGGTACTAACCCTGGTTAACAGACTGTCTCTCCAGACTGACTGCTCTGACAGGTACTAACCCTGGTTAACAGACTGTCTCCCCAGACTGACTGCTCTGACAGGTACTAACCCTGGTTAACAGACTGACTGCTCTGACAGGTACTAACCCTGGTTAACAGACTGACTGCTCTGACAGGTACTAACCCTGGTTAACAGACTCTCCCCAGACTGACTGCTCTGAAAGGTACTAACCCTGGTTAACAGACTGACTGCTCTGACAGGTACTAACCCTGTTTAACAGACTGACTGCTCTGACGGGTACTAACCCTGGTTAACAGACTGACTGCTCTGACAGGTACTAACCCTGGTTAACAGACTGTCTGCTCTGACAGGTACTAACCCTGGTTAACAGACTGACTCCTCTGACAGGTACTAACCCTGGTTAACAGACTGACTGCTCTGACAGGTACTAACCCTGGTTAACAGACTGTATCCCCAGACTGACTGCTCTGACAGGTACTAACCCTGGTTAACAGACTGACTGCTCTGACAGGTACTAATCCTGGTTAACAGACTTTCTCCCCAGACTGACTGCTCTGACAGGTACTAACCCTGGTTAACAGACTGACTGCTCTGACAGGTACTAACCCTGGTTAACAGACTGTCTCCCCAGACTGACTGCTCTGACAGGTACTAACCCTGGTTAACAGACTGACTGCTCTGACAGGTACTAACCCTGGTTAACAGACTCTGTCTCCCCAGACTGACTGCTCTGAAAGGTACTAACCCTGGTTAACAGACTGACTGCTCTGACAGGTACTAACCCTGGTTAACAGACTGACTGCTCTGACAGGTACTAACCCTGGTTAACAGACTGATTGCTCTGACAGGTACTAACCCTGGTTAACAGACTCTGTCTCCCCAGACTGACTGCTCTGAAAGGTACTAACCCTGGTTAACAGACTGACTGCTCTGACAGGTACTAACCCTGGTTAACAGACTGTCTGCTCTGACAGGTACTAACCCTGGTTAACAGACTGTCTCCCCAGACTGACTGCTCTGACAGGTACTAACCCTGGTTAACAGACTGACTGCTCTGACAGGTACTAACCCTGGTTAACAGACTCTGTCTCCCCAGACTGACTGCTCTGACAGGTACTAACCCTGGTTAACAGACTGACTGCTCTAACAGGTACTAACCTAGACCTTCAGTTACATATCATTCAATATCCCCATGTAATGTCAATGGGGAGATAACATGGCTGCCGTGCATCACAATGCAGAACTCCAATGTCCCAACTCTCTAAGGGGGTGTTCCTAAATTGACTCCAATGTGTGAAGGCGCTCAGTGCATTCTGGGTCATTCATAAATTCATAGCGTTGACAGACTGTCTGTTCTAAATCCAGAGCGCTTCGCTCGTGGAGTGATCAGAACACACTGTGGACACACTGGCTGAGGAGCAGGGTCGATCAGGACACTGGCTGAGGAGCGGGGTCGATCAGGACACTGGCTGAGGAGCGGGGTCGATCAGGACACTGGCTGAGGAGCGGGGTCGATCAGGACACTGGCTGAGGAGCGGGGTCGATCTGTGGACACTGGCTGAGGAGCGGGGTCGATCAGGACACTGGCTGAGGAGCGGGGTCGATCAGGACACTGGCTGAGGAGCGGGGTCGATCAGGACACTGGCTGAGGAGCGGGGTCGATCAGGACACTGGCTGAGGAGCGGGGTCGATCAGGGGACACTGGCTGAGGAGCGGGGTCGATCAGGACACTGGCTGAGGAGCGGGGTCGATCAGGGAACACTGGCTGAGGAGCGGGGTCGATCAGGGGACACTGGCTGAGGAGCGGGGTCGATCAGGACACTGGCTGAGGAGCGGAGTCGATCAGGACACTGGCTGAGGAGCGGAGTCGATCAGAGGACACTGGCTGAGGAGCAGGGTCGATCAGGGGATACTGGCTGAGGAGCGGAGTCGATCAGGGGACACTGGCTGAGGAGCGGGGTCGATCAGGGGACACTGGCTGAGGAGCAGGGTCGATCAGGGGACACTGGCTGAGGAGCGGGGTCGATCAGGGGACACTGGCTGAGGAGCGGGGTCGATCAGGGGACACTGGCTGAGGAGCGGGGTCGATCAGGGGACACTGGCTGAGGAGCGGGGTCGATCAGGGGACACTGGCTGAGGAGCGGGGTCGATCAGGGGACACTGGCTGAGGAGCGGGGTCGATCAGGGGACACTGGCTGAGGAGCGGGGTCGATCAGGACACTGGCTGAGGAGCGGGGTCGATCAGGGGACACTGGCTGAGGAGCGGGGTCGATCAGGGGACACTGGCTGAGGAGCGGGGTCGATCAGGGGACACTGGCTGAGGAGCGGGGTCGATCAGGGGACACTGGCTGAGGAGCGGGGTCGATCAGGACACTGGCTGAGGAGCGGGGTCGATCAGGGGACACTGGCTGAGGAGCGGGGTCGATCAGGGGACACTGGCTGAGGAGCGGGGTCGATCAGGGGACACTGGCTGAGGAGCGGGGTCGATCAGGGGACACTGGCTGAGGAGCGGGGTCGATCAGGGGACACTGGCTGAGGAGCGGGGTCGATCAGGGGACACTGGCTGAGGAGCGGGGTCGATCAGGGGACACTGGCTGAGGAGCGGGGTCGATCAGGGGACACTGGCTGAGGAGCGGGGTCGATCAGGACACTGGCTGAGGAGCGGGGTCGATCAGGGGACACTGGCTGAGGAGCGGGGTCGATCAGGGGACACTGGCTGAGGAGCGGGGTCGATCAGGGGACACTGGCTGAGGAGCGGGGTCGATCAGGGGACACTGGCTGAGGAGCGGGGTCGATCAGGGGACACTGGCTGAGGAGCGGGGTCGATCAGGACACACTGGCTGAGGAGCAGGGTCGAGCTGATCATTCTGACCTTTCAACAGCAGTCAGGCACCCAAGCAAACTGGCTAAAGTTGGCTAGCTTGCTAGCTACAGTACGTTCAGATAAAATGAGAGAACACCTCAATTTGACCATTTGACTTTCTCTAGCAGAAGTGGTTGAACTGTTTTCATGTTATCTAGAGGGTGAGTGACTGTAACTGTTCTGCTGACAGCCATTTCTGTTTCAAAAGGATTTTATTATAAAGCTAATTAAATCAGGCATACTACTGTATGTACAAGATGATTCCTGTGATCCTTTGGATGACTTTGTGTACTCTGACTCTGCACCAGGTGGGAGATTCAGGACTGTAGTTGTACCTGTCTCATTGTAGTTACGGTATTACTACAGTATTAAAACTGTCACTACAGTGCTGCGGTAGCTGGGATTGGTTACTGCTAGAGTGAACCCTTTACAGTGCTGCGGTAGCTGGGATTGGTTACTGCTGGAGTGAACCCTTTACAGTGCTGCGGTAGCTGGGATTGGTTACTGCTGGAGTGAACCCTTTACAGTGCTGCGGTAGCTGGGATTGGTTACTGCTGGAGTGATCCCTTTACAGTGCTGCGGTAGCTGGGATTGGTTACTGCTGGAGTGAACCCTTTACAGTGCTGCGGTAGCTGGGATTGGTTACTGCTGGAGTGATCCCTTTACAGTGCTGCGGTAGCTGGGATTGGTTACTGCTGGAGTGAACCCTTTACAGTGCTGCGGTAGCTGGGATTGGTTACTGCTGGAGTGAACCCTTTAAGCCCTTCTGTGTTGTTTTTCTTGGGTGCCTTGTGACCGTGACGCATCATCTATAGAATATTGTTTTCACCTCTCTGAAACTCTATCGTTTATTATAAAGGTTGTCTGTTTCCTCTGTCTGCTCCACAGAACACTATGCTGTGAGTGAGCTGGTGAAAGCCTCCAAAGACGGACAGGATATAGACGGCGAGGTACTCACCTATCTGGAACTGGCTCAGGTTGGTTTACTAGAACAGGATATAGACGGCGAGGTACTCACCTATCTGGAACTGGCTCAGGTTGGTTTACTAGAACAGGATATAGACGGCGAGGTACTCACCTATCTGGAGCTGGCTCAGGTTGGTTTACTAGAACAGGATATAGACAGAGAGGTACTCACCTATCTGGAGCTGGCTCAGGTTGGTTTACTAGAACAGGATATAGATGGCGAGGTACTCACCTATCTGGAGCTGGCTCAGGTTGGTTTACTAGAACAGGATATAGACAGAGAGGTACTCACCTATCTGGAACTGGCTCAGGTTGGTTTACTAGAACAGGATATAGACTGCGAGGTACTCACCTATCTGGAACTGGCTCAGGTTGGTTTACTAGAACAGGATATAGACAGAGAGGTACTCACCTTTCTGGAACTGGCTCAGGTTGGTTTACTAGAACAGGATATAGACAGAGAGGTACTCACCTATCTGGAACTGGCTCAGGTTGGTTTACTAGAACAGGATATAGACTGCGAGGTACTCACCTATCTGGAACTGGCTCAGGTTGGTTTACTAGAACAGGATATAGACAGAGAGGTACTCACCTTTCTGGAACTGGCTCAGGTTGGTTTACTAGAACAGGATATAGACAGAGAGGTACTCACCTATCTGGAGCTGGCTCAGGTTGGTTTACTAGAACAGGATATAGACAGAGAGGTACTCACCTATCTGGAACTGGCTCAGGTTGGTTTACTAGAACAGGATATAGACAGAGAGGTACTCGCCTATCTGCAACTGGCTCAGGTTGGTTTACTAGAACAGGATATAGACAGAGGTACTCACCTATCTGGAGCTGACTCAGGTTGGTTTACTAGAACAGGATATAGACAGAGAGGTACTCACCTATCTGGAACTGACTCAGGTTGGTTTACTAGAACAGGATATAGACAGAGAGGTACTCACCTATCTGGAACTGGCTCAGGTTGGTTTACTAGAACAGGATATAGACAGAGAGGTACTCACCTATCTGGAACTGGCTCAGGTTGGTTTACTAGAACAGGATATAGACTGCGAGGTACTCACCTATCTGGAACTGGCTCAGGTTGGTTTACTAGAACAGGATATAGACAGAGAGGTACTCACCTATCTGGAGCTGGCTCAGGTTGGTTTACTAGAACAGGATATAGACAGAGAGGTACTCACCTATCTGGAACTGGCTCAGGTTGGTTTACTAGAACAGGATATAGACAGAGAGGTACTCTCCTATCTGCAACTGGCTCAGGTTGGTTTACTAGAACAGGATATAGACAGAGGTACTCACCTATCTGGAGCTGACTCAGGTTGGTTTACTAGAACAGGATATAGACAGAGAGGTACTCACCTATCTGGAACTGACTCAGGTTGGTTTACTAGAACAGGATATAGACAGAGAGGTACTCACCTATCTGGAACTGGCTCAGGTTGGTTTACTAGAACAGGATATAGACTGCGAGGTACTCACCTATCTGGAACTGGCTCAGGTTGGTTTACTAGAACAGGATATAGACAGAGAGGTACTCACCTATCTGGAACTGGCTCAGGTTGGTTTACTAGAACAGGATATAGACAGAGAGGTACTCACCTATCTGGAACTGGCTCAGGTTGGTTTACTAGAACAGGATATAGACAGAGAGGTACTCACCTATCTGGAACTGGCTCAGGTTGGTTTACTAGAACAGGATATAGACAGAGAGGTACTCATCTATCTGGAACTGGCTCAGGTTGGTTTACTAGAACAGGATATAGACAGAGAGGTACTCACCTATCTGGAACTGGCTCAGGTTGGTTTACTAGAACAGGATATAGACAGAGAGGTACTCATCTATCTGGAACTGGCTCAGGTTGGTTTACTAGAACAGGATATAGACAGAGAGGTACTCACCTAGGATAATATTTCTACAGTTTTAAATGTAGGATGATTGTTCTTCAGTTTAAATGTAGGATGATTGTTCTTCAGTTTAAATGTAGGATGATTGTTCTTCAGTTTAAATGTAGGATGATTGTTCTTCAGTTTAAATGTAGGATGATTGTTCTTCAGTTTAAATGTAGGATGGTTGATCTGCAGGTTTCAACATGGGATGATTGATCTGCAGGGTTCAACATGGGATGATTGATCTGCAGGGTTCAACATGGGATGATTGATCTGCAGGGTTCAACATGGGGTGATTGATCTGCAGGTTTCAACATGGGGTGATTGATCTGCAGGTTTCAACATGGGGTGATTGATCTGCAGGTTTCAACATGGGGTGATTGATCTGCAGGTTTCAACATGGGGTGATTGATCTGCAGGTTTCAACATGGGGTGATTGATCTGCAGGGTTCAACATGGGGTGATTGATCTGCAGGGTTCAACATGGGGTGATTGATCTGCAGGGTTCAACATGGGGTGATTGATCTTCAGTTTGAATGTATTTTCCTTTGTTTTTCTTCCAGTTCCATAATGCTAACCAGTTAGCAGCTTGGTGCCTACATCACATCTGCACTCACTACAACAATGTCTGTGCCAACTATCGCAAAGAGATCAAGGCCAAATCTGCAGGTGAGTGATTGGTCCGCTAGTTCTGATCAGCACACAACCAACCATCACAATCAATGAAAGGTGAACACGGAACAATATGGTTTTAGACTCGTATTAATGAGTTTCCTGTCAGATAGTAAGGCAGATACCTTCTTCTCTTGATAATGTCCGCTGGTTTGTTATTTCCTTTCAATTTGTGATGAATGAAGACCTAGAAAACAAGATGAGGGGACTTCCTAACTAATCAGTGACCTTAATGCATCACGTCCAAGGGAAGAGTGAAAACCTTCTATGGAATGAGTTTGCCACCTGTGTTCTGTCCTGCCCAGTCTGTGGTAGCTACACTACATGTTGTCTGATGGTCTGCCGGTGTTGTGTTTCCCTCCCAGAGAACCAGGAATACTTTGAGAAGCACCGCTGGCCCCCGGTGTGGTACCTGAAGGAGGAGGACCACTACCAGCGGGTGAGGAAGGAGAGGGAGAAGGAGGACGTGGTTCTCAACAAACACCACAGCAGACGACGTTGGTGTTTCTGGAGCACCTCGCCTGCCGTGGCCTGAGAGGTCTGAGGAGGGTCTGCCCCAAACCGCCCAGGGAATCTGCCACCTGCCCCGTGCTCCAGCTTCTAACCCTGCTCCCCGCAAAGAGGTCCCACCTGCCCCGTGCTCCAGCTTCTAACCCTGCTCCCCGCAAAGAGGTCCCACCTGCCCCGTGCTCCAGCTTCTAACCCTGCTCCCCGCAAAGAGGTCCCAACACACGCTGTCCCAACAACACACGCTGTCCCAATGTTTTACTGTTAGATCATCTGAGCATTAAGACAGAAAATAACTATCTGACGATGCACTGTCATGTGTCACCCTCTTCTCTTGATACACTGTCAGGTCCTACCCTCTTCTCTTGATGATACACTGTCAGGCCCTACCCTCTTCTCTTGATGATACACTGTCAGGTCCTACCCTCTTCTCTTAATACACTGTCAGGTCCTACCCTCTTCTCTTGATGATACACTGTCAGGTCCTACCCTCTTCTCTTGATGATACACTGTCAGGTCCTACCCTCTTCTCTTGATGATACACTGTCAGGTCCTACCCTCTTCTCTTGATGATACACTGTCAGGTCCTACCCTCTTCTCTTGATGATACACTGTCAGGTCCTACCCTCTTCTCTTGATGATACACTGTCAGGTCCTGCCCTCTTCTCTTGATGATACACTGTTAGGTCCTGCCCTCTTCTCTTGATGATACACTGTCAGGACCTACCCTCTTCTCTTGATGATACACTGTCAGGTCCTACCCTCTTCTCTTGATGATACACTGTCAGGCCCTACCCTCTTCTCTTGATGATACACTGTCAGGTCCTGCCCTCTTCTCTTGATGATACACTGTCAGGTCCTGCCCTCTTCTCTTGATGATACACTGTCAGGTCCTACCCTCTTCTCTTGATGATACACTGTCAGGTTCTACCCTCGTCTCTTGATACACTGTCAGGCCCTACCCTCTTCTCTTTATGATACACTGTCAGGTCCTACCCTCTTCTCTTGATGATACACTGTCAGGTCCTACCCTCTTCTCTTGATGATACACTGTCAGGTCCTACCCTCTTCTCTTGATGATACACTGTCAGGTCCTACCCTCTTCTCTTGATGATACACTGTCAGGTCCTGCCCTCTTCTCTTGATGATACACTGTCAGGTCCTACCCTCTTCTCTTGATGATACACTGTCAGGTCCTGCCCTCTTCTCTTGATGATACACTGTCAGGTCCTGCCCTCTTCTCTTGATGATACACTGTCAGGTCCTACCCTCTTCTCTTGATGATACACTGTCAGGTCCTGCCCTCTTCTCTTGATGATACACTGTCAGGTCCTGCCCTCTTCTCTTGATGATACACTGTCAGGTCCTGCCCTCTTCTCTTGATGATACACTGTCAGGTCCTACCCTCTTCTCTTGATGATACACTGTCAGGTCCTACCCTCTCTGCTTGGGTCCACATGAATAACCTCCACACGACAGGGCTCTACAGAGGGTCCATTAATATGTAGCTGTGCGACCTGGAGTTAGAATTTAGGAGCTCCAGAGCACCTAGAAACAGGATTCTAGCCACGTTGTCCAACCTGTCAACGTGGTGTGGTATGTGCTTGCTGTTAGACATGTAAACATTATGGATGTACGTTGTGATTGTTGATGTTAGCTGCAGTCACTGACACCAGCCCTGGATCTAAGTCTGAATCATAAATGATGCAAAAATAACTCTGAACCTGATGAAACACAGGACCTGTTCATAGACGGGGCTTCATGCCGCCGTGGAATAACAACAACAACGTTGAAAGTACGTCTTGTGCTCACTGGGATACCGATACAGCTCCAGGGATACACAGAGCTCCTGGTTGATACAGCTCCAGGGATAAACAGAGCTCCTGGTTGATACAGCTCCAGGGATAAACAGAGCTCCTGGTTGATACAGCTCCAGGGATAAACAGAGCTCCTGGTTGATACAGCTCCAGGGATAAACAGAGCTCCTGGTTGATACAGCTCCAGGGATAAACAGAGCTCCTGGTTGATACAGCTCCAGGGATAAACAGAGCTCCTGGTTGATACAGCTCCAGGGATAAACAGAGCTCCTGGTTGATACAGCTCCAGGGATAAACAGAGCTCCTGGTTGATACAGCTCCAGGGATAAACAGAGCTCCTGGTTGATACAGCTCCAGGGATAAACAGAGCTCCTGGTTGATACAGCTCCAGGGATAAACAGAGCTCCTGATCGCTCCAGGGATAAACAGAGCTCCTGGTTGATACAGCTCCAGGGATAAACAGAGCTCCTGGTTGATACAGCTCCAGGGATAAACAGAGCTCCTGGTTGATACAGCTCCAGGGATAAACAGAGCTCCTGGTTGATACAGCTCCAGGGATAAACAGAGCTCCTGGTTGATACAGCTCCAGGGATAAACAGAGCTCCTGGTTGATACAGCTCCAGGGATAAACAGAGCTCCTGGTTGATACAGCTCCAGGGATAAACAGAGCTCCTGGTTGATACAGCTCCAGGGATAAACAGAGCTCCTGGTTGATACAGCTCCAGGGATAAACAGAGCTCCTGGTTGATACAGCTCCAGGGATAAACAGAGCTCCTGGTTGATACAGCTCCAGGGATAAACAGAGCTCCTGGTTGATACAGCTCCAGGGATAAACAGAGCTCCTGGTTGATACAGCTCCAGGGATAAACAGAGCTCCTGGTTGATACAGCTCCAGGGATAAACAGAGCTCCTGGTTGATACAGCTCCAGGGATAAACAGAGCTCCTGGTTGATACAGCTCCAGGGATAAACAGAGCTCCTGGTTGATACAGCTCCAGGGATAAACAGAGCTCCTGGTTGATACAGCTCCAGGGATAAACAGAGCTCCTGGTTGATACAGCTCCAGGGATAAACAGAGCTCCTGGTTGATACAGCTCCAGGGATAAACAGAGCTCCTGGTTGATACAGCTCCAGGGATAAACAGAGCTCCTGGTTGATACAGCTCCAGGGATAAACAGAGCTCCTGGTTGATACAGCTCCAGGGATAAACAGAGCTCCTGGTTGATACAGCTCCAGGGATAAACAGAGCTCCTGGTCGATACAGCTCCAGGGATAAACAGAGCTCCTGATTGATACAGCTCCAGGGATAAACAGAGCTCCTGATCGCTACAGCTCCAGGGATAAACAGAGCTCCTGATCGCTACAGCTCCAGGGATAAACAGAGCTCCTGGTTGATACAGCTCCAGGGATAAACAGAGCTCCTGATCGCTACAGCTCCAGGGATAAACAGAGCTCCTGATCGCTACAGCTCCAGGGATAAACAGAGCTCCTGGTTGATACAGCTCCAGGGATAAACAGAGCTCCTGGTTGATACAGCTCCAGGGATAAACAGAGCTCCTGGTTGAACCGATCCCCAGGTCGGTATATTTAACCCAGGTGGAGGTCTGTATTCTTAAACACCTGATTGTTCCTTTAACCCACCTGGTGATGGTAAAGGGGAAACTCTATACTTGAAATCAATGTTTTTTATTCATCAGCTAGTAGGCTTTCTTTAGTTATCCAAAGCCATAACTAGTCGGTTTATCATATTTTAATATATATACCATGTGATTATTTATTTGTTGGTGATATTTACTATAGAAACCAAGTTGCTGGTTCTCTTGGTTCCTGCTGTCAAAGGTCTTTGATCTAGCTGCTCGTCATCCTTCATATTCTTCATAACCAAGTTGCTGGTTCTCTTGGTTCCTGCTGTCAAAGGTCTTTGATCTAGCTGCTCGTCATCCTTCATCTTCTTTATAACCAAGTGGCTGGTTCTCTTGGTTCCCGCTGTCAAAGGTCTTTGATCTAGCTGCTCGTCATCCTTCATATTCTTCATAACCAAGTTGCTGGTTCTCTTGGTTCCTGCTGTCAAAGGTCTTTGATCTAGCTGCTCGTCATCCTTCATCTTCTTTATAACCAAGTGGCTGGTTCTCTTGGTTCCTGCTGTCAAAGGTCTTTGATCTAGCTGCTCGTCATCCTTCATCTTCTTCATAACCAAGTGGCTGGTTCTCTTGGTTCCTGCTGTCAAAGGTCTTTGATCTAGCTGCTCGTCATCCTTCATCTTCTTCATAACCAAGTGGCTGGTTCTCTTGGTTCCCGCTGTCAAAGGTCTTTGATCTAGCTGCTCGTCATCCTTCATCTTCTTCATAACCAAGTGGCTGGTTCTCTTGGTTCCTGCTGTCAAAGGTCTTTGATCTAGCTGCTCGTCATCCTTCATCTTCTTCATAACCAAGTGGCTGGTTCTCTTGGTTCCTGCTGTCAAAGGTCTTTGATCTAGCTGCTCGTCATCCTTCATCTTCTTCATAACCAAGTGGCTGGTTCTCTTGGTTCCTGCTGTCAAATGTCTTTGATCTAGCTGCTCGTCATCCTTCATTTTCTTTTTTAAAGGGAATGTTGTTGACTAAATGATTGATTTTACTTAATTGCTTTATTCTAGTTTTCCTTTGAACTGCCCAGTGTATTTCCTAAGGTCTGGACTGTTGGTCTAAAGGTTAATGCAGACAATATGTTTCAATCCTCAGACTGAGACCAGCCTGAGTGCCAGTCTGTTCCTGATACTATTCCATAAGGAGTTGGCAAGAGAGCAGACATGTTTGTTTCACATACCTATTAATAATACTATTTGAATCAAATTCAGATGTAATGTTTGTTTCACATACCTATTAATAATACTATTTGAATCAAATTCAGATGTAATGTTTGTTTCACATACCTATTAATAATGCTATTGAATCAAATTCAGATGTAATGTTTGTTTCACATACCTATTAATAATGCTATTGAATCAAATTCAGATGTAATATTTGTTTCACATACCTATCAATAATACTATTGAATCAAATTCAGATGTAATGTTTGTTTCATATACCTATTAATAATGTTATTGTAATCATGGGTTTATTGTTTTGAGTGGCGCACCATCAGCTGAAGCTGCCATGTAGAACAAGTTATTCAACTGATCAGAGTTCAGTCCAGCCCTGTTATATAGAAGGATCTGTTGCTGTTATGGAAGGCTTCCGTGTCAACATCAGAGGGAGAGAGAAAGGTTTGGCAACAACCGCTCAGCCTCACTCTGTCAGCAGAGGAGCAGCCTGTACCCAAGCTGTCACTCTGTCAGCAGAGGAGCAGCCTGTACCCAAGCTGTCACTCTGTCAGCAGAGGAGCAGCCTGTACCCAAGCTGTCACTCTGTCAGCAGCGGAGCAGCCTGTACCCAAGCTGTCACTCTGTCAGCAGAGGAGCAGCCTGTACCCAAGCTGTCACTCTGTCAGCAGAGGAGCAGCCTGTACCCAAGCTGTCACTCTGTCAGCAGAGGAGCAGCCTGTACCCAAGCTGTCACTCTGTCAGCAGAGGAGCAGCCTGTACCCAAGCTGTCACTCTGTCAGCAGAGGAGCAGCCTGTACCCAAGCTGTCACTCTGTCAGCAGAGGAGCAGCCTGTACCCAAGCTGTCACTCTGTCAGCAGAGGAGCAGCCTGTACCCAAGCTGTCACTCTGTCAGCAGAGGAGCAGCCTGTACCCAAGCTGTCACTCTGTCAGCAGAGGAGCAGCCTGTACCCAAGCTTTCACTCCGAGGAGCCAGACCAACACTGTATACATAACAGCCCTGGAACACAATGTCACATTCTATTATTAGTAAGGATCATTATTATATTACCTGGTGATTCTATAACCAATGTCAACATGAGTGTATTATAATCAACTTACAATAAAAGTAAGTTGTGGTTCCAGTATATGGACTGTATGGGTTGTAAGAGTGTCTTCATTTGCTTCCTGTCTTAAGTCCCAACCTATTATAACAGCTGTTATTCATGTTAATATTCTAGAACATTGTTAACCTTCTAGAAGGTCTGCATTCCAGAACCTTGTTAACATTCTAGAACTTTGATGGCATTATAGAATGTTGTCCGCGTTCTGGAACGTTGTTGGCCCTTTCGATCTCTGCTTTGCACATCCCACAGTCATCCGGTCTTGTTTGTGAGAGAAGAGGAAACTCCTATTACATAAGAGGAGTGGTGCAGAGCACGGTGCACTGCCACTGACCCTGTATGTGGTGCAGGGTGCACTGCCACTGACCCTGTATGTGGTGCAGGGTGCACTGCTACTCAATCAATCAATCAATCAATTTTATTTTATATAGCCCTTCGTACATCAGATAATATCTCGAAGTGCTGTACAGAAACCCAGCCTAAAACCCCAAACAGCTAGAATGCAGGTGTAGAAGCACGGTGGCTAGGAAAAACTCCCTAGAAAGGCCAAAACCTAGGAAGAAACCTAGAGAGGAACCAGGCTATGAGGGGTGGCCAGTCCTCTTCTGGCTGTGCCGGGTGGAGATTATAACAGAACTATGCCAAGATGTTCAAAAATGTTCATAAGTGACAAGCATGGTCAAATAATAATCATGAATAATTTTCAGTTGGCTTTTCATAGCTGATCATTAAGAGTTGAAAAACAACAGGTCCAATCAATTTTATTTTATATAGCCCTTCGTACATCAGATAATATCTCGAAGTGCTGTACAGAAACCCAGCCTAAAACCCCAAACAGCTAGAATGCAGGTGTAGAAGCACGGTGGCTAGGAAAAACTCCCTAGAAAGGCCAAAACCTAGGAAGAAACCTAGAGAGGAACCAGGCTATGAGGGGTGGCCAGTCCTCTTCTGGCTGTGCCGGGTGGAGATTATAACAGAACTATGCCAAGATGTTCAAAAATGTTCATAAGTGACAAGCATGGTCAAATAATAATCATGAATAATTTTCAGTTGGCTTTTCATAGCTGATCATTAAGAGTTGAAAAACAACAGGTCTGGGACAGGTGGCGGTTCCATAACCGCAGGCAGAACAGCTGAAACTGGAATAGCAGCAAGGCCAGGCGGACTGGGGACAGCAAGGAGTCACCACGGGCGGCAGTCCCGATGCATGGTCCTAGGGCCCAGGTCCTCCGAGAGAAAGAAAGAGAGAAGGAGAAAATTAGAGAGAGCCAAGATTTTCAAAATGTTCATAAATGACAAGCATGGTCAAATAATAATCAGGAATAAATCTCAGTTGGCTTTTCATAGCCGATCATTAAGAGTTGAAAACAGCAGGTCTGGGACAGGTAGGGGTTCCATAACCGCAGGCAGAAGAGTTGAAACTGGAATAGCAGCAAGGCCAGGCGGACTGGGGGCAGCAAGGAGTCACCACGGCCGGTAGTCCCGACGTATGGTCCTAGGGCTCAGGTCCTCCGAGAGAAAGAGAGGAGAAAATTAGAGAGAGCCAAGATTTTCAAAATGTTCATAAATGACAAGCATGGTCAAATAATAATCAGGAATAAATCTCAGTTGGCTTTTCATAGCCGATCATTAAGAGTTGAAAACAGCAGGTCTGGGACAGGTAGGGGTTTCGTAACCGCAGGCAGAAACAGTTGAAACTGGAATAACAGCAAGGCCGGGCGGACTGGGGACAGCAAGGTGTCAGCATGCCCGGTAGTCCTGACGTATGGTCCTAGGGCTCAGGTTCTCAGAGAAAAAGAGAGAACGAGAGAATTAGAGAGAGCATACTTAAATTCACACAGGACACTGGATAAGACAGGAGAAGTATTCCAGGTATAACCAACAGACCCTAGCCCCCCGACACATAAACTACTGCAGCATAAATACTGGAGGCTGAGACAGGAGCGGTCAGGAGACACTGTGGCCCCATCCGAAGAAACCCCCGGACAGGGCCAAACAGGAAGGATATAACCCCACCCACTCTGCCAAAGCACAGCCCCCACACCACTAGAGGGATATCCTCAACCACCAACTTACAATCCTGAGACAAGGCCGAGTATAGCCCACAAAGGTCTCCATCACAGCACAACCAAGGGGGGGCGCCAACCCAGACAGGAAGTTCACGTCAGTAACTCAACCCACTCAAGTGACGCACCCCTCCTAGGGACGGCATGAAAGAGCACCAGCAAGCCAGTGACTCAGCCCCAGTAACAGGGTTAGAGGCAGAGAATCCCAGTGGAGAGAGGGGAACCGGCCCTGGAGAGACAGCAAGGGCGGTTCGTTGCTCCAGAGCCTTTCCGTTCACCTTCACACTCCTGGGCCAGACTACACTCAATCATATGACCTACTGAAGAGATAAGTCTTCAGTAAAGACTTAAAGGTTGAGACTGAGTCTGCGTCTCTCACATGGGTAGGCAGACTGTTCCATAAAAATGGAGATCTATAGGAGAAAGCCCTGCCTCCAGCTGTTTGCTTAGAAATTTTAGGGACAATTAGGAGGCCTGCGTCTTGTGACCGTAGCGTACGTGTAGGTATGTACGGCAGGACCAACTCGGAAAGATAGGTAGGAGCAAGCCCATGTAATGCTTTAAAGGTTAACAGTAAAACCTTGAAATCAGCCCTTGCCTTAACGGGAAGCCAGTGTAGGGAAGCTAGCACTGGAGTAATATGATCAAATTTCTTGGTTCTAGTCAGGATTCTAGCAGCCGTATTTAGCACTAACTGAAGTTTATTTAGTGCTTTATCCGGGTAGCCGGAAAGTAGAGCATTGCAGTAGTCTAACCTAGAAGTAACAAATGCATGGATTAATTTTTCTGCATCATTTTTGGACAGAAAATTTCTGATTTTTGCAATGTTACGTAGATGGAAAAAAGCTGTCCTTGAAACAGTCTTGATATGTTCGTCAAAAGAGAGATCAGGGTCAAGAGTAACGCCGAGGTCCTTCACAGTTTTATTTGAGACGACTTTACAACCATCAAGATGAATTGTCAGATTTAACAGAAGATCTCTTTGTTTCTTGGGACCTAGAACAAGCATCTCTGTTTTGTCCGAGTTTAAAAGTAGAAAGTTTTCAGCCATCCACTTCCTTATGTCTGAAACACAGGCTTCTAGCGAGGGCAATTTTGGGGCTTCACCATGTTTCATTGAAATGTACAGCTGTGTGTCATCCGCATAGCAGTGAAAGTTAACATTATGTTTTCGAATAACATCCCCAAGAGGTAAAATATATAGTGAAAACAATAGTGGTCCTAAAACGGAACCTTGAGGAACACCGAAATGTACAGTTGATTTGTCAGAGGACAGACCATTCACAGAGACAAACTGATATCTTTCCGACAGGTAAGATCTAAACCAGGCCAGAACTTGTCCGTGTAGACCAATTTGGGTTTCCAGTCTCTCCAAAAGAATGTGGTGATCGATGGTGTCAAAGGCAGCACTAAGGTCTAGTAGCACGAGGACAGATGCAGAGCCTCGGTCTGACGCCATTAAAAGGTAATTTACCACCTTCACAAGTGCAGTCTCAGTGCTATGATGGGGTC
This sequence comes from Salvelinus fontinalis, assembly GCF_029448725.1. Classification (NCBI taxonomy): domain Eukaryota; kingdom Metazoa; phylum Chordata; class Actinopteri; order Salmoniformes; family Salmonidae; genus Salvelinus; species Salvelinus fontinalis. The sequence goes on along the minus strand of NC_074665.1, from coordinate 93,637,733 downwards.
TAAAACCAGACTGAAGCATTTCGTATACATTGTTTGTCTTCAGGAAGGCAGTGAGTTGCTGCGCAACAGCTTTTTCTAAAATTTTTGAGAGGAATGGAAGATTCGAAATAGGCCGATAGTTTTTTATATTTTCCGGGTCAAGGTTTGGCTTTTTCAAGAGAGGCTTTATCACTGCCACTTTTAGTGAGTTTGGTACACATCCGGTGGATAGAGAGCCGTTTATTATGTTCAACATAGGAGGGCCGAGCACAGGAAGCAGCTCCTTCAGCAGTTTAGTAGGAATAGGATCCAGTATGCAGCTTGAAGGTTTAGAGGCCATGATTATTTTCATCATTGTGTCAAGAGATATAGTACTAAAACACTTAAGTGTCTCTCCCGATCCCAGGCCCTCGCAGAGCTGTGCAGATCCAGGACAGCTAAGCCCTGGAGGAATACGCAGATTCAAAGAGGAGTCCGTAATTTGCTTTCTAATGGTCATGATCTTTTCCTCAAAGAAGTTCATGAATTTATTACTGCTGAAGTGAAAGCCATCCTCTCTTGGGGAATGCTGCTTTTTAGTTAGCTTTGCAACAGTATCAAAAAGAAATTTTGGATTGTTCTTATTTTCCTCGATTAAGTTGGAAAAGTAGGATGATCGAGCAGCAGTGAGGGCTCTTCGGTACTGCACGGTACTGTCTTTCCAAGCTAGTCGGAAGACTTCCAGTTTGGAGTGGCGCCATTTCCGTTCCAATTTCCTGGAAGCTTGCTTCAAAGCTCGGGTATTTTCTGTATACCAGGGAGCTAGTTTCTTATGACAAATGTTTTTCGTTTTTAGGGGTGCAACTGCATCTAGGGTATTGCGCAAGGTTAAATTGAGTTCCTCAGTTAAGTGGTTAACTGATTTTTGTCCTCTGACGTCCTCGGGTAGGCAGAAGGAGTCTGGAAGGGCATCAAGGAATTTTTGTGTTGTCTGAGAATTTATAGCACGACTTTTGATGCTCCTTGGTTGGGGTCTGAGCAGATTATTTGTTGCGATTGCAAACGTAATAAAATGGTGGTCCGATAGTCCAGGATTATGTGGAAAAACATTAAGATCTACAACATTTATTCCATGGGACAAAACTAGGTCCAGAGTATGACTGTGGCAGTGAGTAGGTCCAGAGACATGTTGGACAAAACCCACTGAGTCGATGATGGCTCCGAAAGACTTTTGGAGTGGGTCTGTGGACTTCTCCATGTGAATATTAAAATCACCAAAAATTAGAATATGATCTGCTATGACTACAAGGTCTGATAGGAATTCAGGAAACTCAGAGAGGAACACTGTATATGGCCCAGGAGGCCTGTAAACAGTAGCTATAAAAAGTGATTGAGTAGGCTGCATAGATTTCATGACTAGAAGCTCAAAAGACGAAAACGCCATTTTATTTTTTGTAAATTGAAATTTGCTATTGTAGATGTTAGCAACACCTCCGCCTTTGCGGGATGCACGGGGGATATGGTCACTAGTGTAACCAGGAGGTGAGGCCTCATTTAACACAGTAAATTCATCAGGCTTAAGCCATGTTTCAGTCAGGCCAATCACATCAAGATTATGATCAGTGATTAGTTCATTGACTATGACTGCCTTTGAAGTGAGGGATCTAACATTAAGTAACCCTATTTTGAGATGTGAGGTATCACGATCTCTTTCAATAATGGCAGGAATGGAGGAGGTCTTTATCCTAATAAGATTGCTAAGGCGAACACCGCCATGTTTAGTTTTGCCCAACCTAGGTCGAGGCACAGACACAGTCTCAATGGGTATGGCTGAGCTGACTACACTGACTGTGCTATTGGCAGACTCCACTAAGCTGGCAGGTTGGCTAACAGCCTGCTGCCTGGCCTGCACCCTATTTCATTGTGGGGCTAAAGGAGTTAGAGCCCTATCTATGTTGGTAGATAAGATGAGAGCACCCCTCCAGGTAGGATGGAGTCCGTCACTCCTTAGCAGGTCAGGCTTGGTCCTGTTTGTGGGTGAGTCCCAGAAAGAGGGCCAATTATCTACAAATTCTATCTTTTGGGAGGGGCAGAAAACAGTTTTCAACCAGCGATTGAGTGCTGAGACTGCTGTAGAGCTCGTCACTCCCCCTAACTGGGAGGGGGCCAGAGACAATTACTCGATGCCGACACATCTTTCTAGCTGATTTACACGCTGAAGCTATGTTGCACTTGGTGACCTCTGACTGTTTCATCCTAACATCGTTGGTGCCGACGTGGATAACAATATCTCTATACTCTCTACACTCGCCAGATTTAGCTTTAGCCAGCACCATCTTAAGATTAGCCTTAACGTCGGTAGCCCTGCCCCCTGGTAAACAGTGTATGATCGCTGGGTGATTCGTTTTAAGTCTAATACTGCGGGTAATGGAGTCGCCAATGACTAGGGTTTTCAATTTGTCAGAGCTAACGGTGGGAGCCTTCGGCGTCTCAGACCCCGTAACGGGAGGAGTAGAGACAAGAGAAGACTCAGACTCAGACTCCGACTCGCTACATAATGGGGAAAACCGGTTGAAAGTTTCTGTCGGCTGAATGAGCGACACCGGTTGAGCATTCCAACAGCATTTCCCTCCAGAAGCCATGAGAAAGTTGTCCGGCTGCGGGGACTGTGCGGGGGGATTTATACTAACGTTACTATCTGTACTTACTGGTGGCACAGACGCTGTTTCTTCCTTTCCTACACTGAAAATACCCTTGCCTAACGATTGCGTCTGAAGCTGGGCTTGCAGCACAGCTATTTTCGCCGTAAGGCGATCGTTCTCCTGTATATTATGAGTACAGCGACTGCAATTAGAAGACATCATGTTAATGTTACTACTTAGCTTCGGCTGTTGAAGGTGTTGACGAACCATGTCCAGATAAAGCGTCCGGAGTGAAAAGGTTGAATGAGGGAAAAAAGTTGCGATGGAAAAACTAAAAATATAAACGGTAATTAAAAACAGAAACAAAACAAAAAACGTAAAGTTGTCAGCTAGCAAAGTAAAGTAAAGTTCGCAGCAAATCGCACAGCAACAAAACGCACAGCAACACGTCTGCAGATTCAACAGGAAGTTACAACAATTACATCTGACATCTGATCTCTATCCACGCTCTAGTCCTGACCCTGTATGTGGTGCAGGGTGCACTGCCACTGACCCTGTATGTGGTGCAGAGCAGGGTGCACTGCCACTGACCATGTATGTGGTGCAGGGTGCACTGCCACTGACCATGTATGTGGTGCAGAGCAGGGTGCACTGCCACTGACCCTGTATGTGGTGCAGAGCAGGGTGCACTGCCACTGACCCTGTATGTGGTGCAGGGTGCACTGCCACTGACCATGTATGTGGTGCAGAGCAGGGTGCACTGCCACTGACCCTGTATGTGGTGCAGAGCAGGGTGCATTGCCACTGACCGTGTATGTGGTGTGCAGAGCAGGGTGCACTGCCACTGACCCTGTATGTGGTGCAGGGTGCACTGCCACTGGCCCTGTATGTGGTGCAGAGCAGGGTGCACTGCCACTGACCCTGTATGTGGTGCAGAGCAGGGTGCACTGCCACTGACCGTGTATGTGGTGCAGAGCAGGGTGCACTGCCACTGACCCTGTATGTGGTGCAGGGTGCACTGCCACTGGCCCTGTATGTGGTGCAGAGCAGGGTGCACTGCCACTGACCGTGTATGTGGTGCAGAGCAGGGTGCACTGCCACTGACCCTGTATGTGGTGCAGAGCAGGGTGCACTGCCACTGACCGTGTATGTGGTGCAGAGCAGGGTGCACTGCCACTGACCGTGTATGTGGTGCAGAGCAGGGTGCACTGCCACTGACCCTGTATGTGGTGTAGAGCAGGGTGCACTGCCACTGACCCTGTATGTGGTGCAGAGCAGGGTGCACTGCCACTGACCGTGTATGTGGTGCAGAGCAGGGTGCACTGCCACTGACCCTGTATGTGGTGCAGAGCAGGGTGCACTGACACTGACCGTGTATGTGGTGCTGGATTGTGTGTCAACTGAAGATTGCACTAAGTCCCAGGCTTGTCAGGGTGAGAGGAGTTACTGAGTCCCAGGCTTGGCAGGGTGAGAGGAGTTACTGAGTCCCAGGCTTGGCAGGGTGAGAGGAGTTACTGAGTCCCAGGCTTGGCAGGGTGAGAGGAGTTACTGAGTCCCAGGCTTGGCAGGGTGAGAGGAGTTACTGAGTCCCAGGCTTGGCAGGGTGAGAGGAGTTACTGAGTCCCAGGCTTGGCAGGGTGAGAGGAGTTACTGAGTCCCAGGCTTGGCAGGGTGAGAGGAGTTACTGAGTCCCAGGCTTGTCAGGGTGAGAGGAGTTACTGAGTCCCAGGCTTGTCAGGGTGAGAGGAGTTACTGAGTCCCAGGCTTGGCAGGGTGAGAGGAGTTACTGAGTCCCAGGCTTGGCAGGGTGAGAGGAGTTACTGAGTCCCAGGCTTGTCAGGGTGAGAGGAGTTACTGAGTCCCAGGCTTGGCAGGGTGAGAGGAGTTACTGAGTCCCAGGCTTGGCAGGGTGAGAGGAGTTACTGAGTCCCAGGCTTGGCAGGGTGAGAGGATTTACTGAGTCCCAGGCTTGGCAGGGTGAGAGGAGTTACTGAGTCCCAGGCTTGGCAGGGTGAGAGGAGTTACTGAGTCCCAGGCTTGGCAGGGTGAGAGGAGTTACTGAGTCCCAGGCTTGTCAGGGTGAGAGGAGTTACTGAGTCCCAGGCTTGGCAGGGTGAGAGGAGTTACTGAGTCCCAGGCTTGGCAGGGTGAGAGGAGTTACTGAGTCCCAGGCTTGTCAGGGTGAGAGGAGTTACTGAGTCCCAGGCTTGGCAGGGTGAGAGGAGTTACTGAGTCCCAGGCTTGGCAGGGTGAGAGGAGTTACTGAGTCCCAGGCTTGGCAGGGTGAGAGGATTTACTGAGTCCCAGGCTTGGCAGGGTGAGAGGAGTTACTGAGTCCCAGGCTTGGCAGGGTGAGAGGAGTTACTGAGTCCCAGGCTTGGCAGGGTGAGAGGAGTTACTGAGTCATCTGAGCTGCTGGACGGGGTGGTGTTAGGGTGGTGTTAGGGTGGGACGGGGTGGTGTTAGGGTGGGACGGGGTGGTGTTAGGGTGGTGTTAGGGTGGGACGGGGTGGTGTTAGGGTGGTGTTAGGGTGGGACGGGGTGGTGTTAGGGTGGTGTTAGGGTGGGACAGGGTGGTGTTAGGGTGGGACAGGGTGGTGTTAGGGTGGGACAGGGTGGTGTTAGGGTGGTGTTAGGGTGGGACAGGGTGGTGTTAGGGTGGTGTTAGGGTGGGACAGGGTGGTGTTAGGGTGGTGTTAGGGTGGGACAGGGTGGTGTTAGGGTGGGACAGGGTGGCGTTAGGATGGGACAGGGTGGTGTTAGGATGGGACAGGGAACAGGGTGGTGTTAGGATGGGACGGGGTGGTGTTAGGATGGGACAGGGTGGTGTTAGGATGGGACAGGGTGGTGTTAGGATGGGACAGGGTGGTGTTAGGATGGGACAGGGTGGTGTTAGGGTGGGACAGGGAGCAGGGTGGTGTGGGACAGGGAGCAGGGTGGTGTGGGACAGGGAGCAGGGTGGTGTTAGGATGGGACAGGGAGCAGGGTGGTGTTATGATGGGACAGGGAGCAGGGTGGTGTTCCCTGTCCCACCCTAACACCACCCTGTTCCCTCCCCAGTGTTCATAAATATAGAGCTAGGGAAGCCATTGTATGAGTGTGCTCTCTGTGCTGATATAACAGGATTAGAGAGAGGTCAACAGTGGGATGAGTCGGAATTGACCGGCCCAAATGCTCTACTCTGGCTCCATCTAGTGGTCCAGAAACATAATGACAACACTAACGTAGTTTAGGACGGTGTTAGGACAACAAACCCTTATATCACGGCCATTTGTTAATATACAAAATTGTATCATATTTTTCCATGAGAAATAACGTTCTAATTATTCCTAATAAAAATGAAATTATTAGGCTATTTGACAGATATTTAGCGAACAGGTTGGCCTATGTCCAGAACCCCATATTTAGCTAATTCACTATCTTTGTTAGAATTATTTTCCAAACATGTTTTAGGCTACTTAATGTTTAAAAAAAATATATATTCGATTACTGTGAAGGAAATGTTATAATGGCTGCCTGGATTAAAATGTTTTTGTTTATGTTTCTATGTATCTCTACTTGCACATCATCATCTGCACATCTATCACTCCAGTGTTAATTGCTAAATTGTAATTATTTTCGCCTCTAGGGCCTATTTATTGCCTTACCTCCCTACTCTTCTACATTTGCACACACTGTATAAAGATTTTTCTATTGTATTATTGACTGTATGTTTGTTTTATTCCATGTGTAACTCTGTGTTGTTGTTTGTGTCGAACTGCTATGCTTTATCTTGGCCAGGTCGCAGTTGTAAATGAGAACTTGTTCTCAACTTGCCTACCTGGTTAAATAAAGGTGAAATAAAATAAAACTAAGCGATCATGGAAAACCTATGGTTTAACATCTAGTTCATAGTGAAATAACTGCATCACACTGTCCTAATAACCCACAATAACCCACACTGTCCTAATAACCCACACTGTCCTAATAACCCACAATAACCCACACTGTCCTAATAACCCACAATAACCCACACTGTCCTAATAATCCACAGGCTCCTATTGAATCCTTCCAGTAGCACTCCCTGCCCCACAGTTCTGTGGTGAAACAGAGCAGCCATGGTATTAACCACTGGGTAATAACCACTGGGTAATAACTGAGCCAGTCTGGGTAATAACTATACACCTACCAGTGAACCAGTCTGGTAATAACCACTGGGTAATAACTAAACACCTACCAGTGAGCTAGCTGTGGTAATAACCACTGGGTAATAACCACGGGGTAATAACCACCGGATAATAACTGAGCCAGCCTGGGTAATAACCACTGGGTAATAACCACTGGGTAATAACCACTGGGTAATAACCACTGGGTAATAACCACTGGGTAATAACTGAGCCAGCCAGGGTAATAACCACCGGATAATAACTGAGCCAGCCTGGGTAATAACCACCGGGTAATAACCACTGGGTAATAACTGAGCCAGCCAGGCTAATAACCACAGGGTAATAACCACCGGATAATAACTGAGCCAGCCAGGGTAATAACCACTAGGTAATAACTGAGCCAGCCAGGGTAATAACCACTGGGTAATAACCACAGGGTAATAACAACCGGATAATAACTGAGCCAGCCAGGGTAATAACCACAGGGTAATAACCACCGGATAATAACTGAGCCAGCCAGGGTAATAACCACTGGGTAATAACCACCGGATAATAACTGAGCCAGCCAGGGTAATAACCACTGGGTAATAACCACAGGATAATAACTGAGCCAGCCAGGGTAATAACCACAGGGTAATAACCACCGGATAATAACTGAGCCAGCCAGGGTAATAACCACTGGGTAATAACCACTGGGTAATAACTGAGCAGGCCAGGGTAATAACCACAGGGTAATAACCACCGGATAATAACTGAGCCAGCCAGGGTAATAACCACTGGGTAATAGCCACTGGGTAATAACTGAGCCAGCCAGGGTAATAACCACAGGGTAATAACCACCGGATAATAACTGAGCCAGCCAGGGTAATAACCACTGGGTAATAACCACTGGGTAATAACTGAGCCAGCCAGGGTAATAACCACTGGGTAATAACCACCGGATAATAACTGAGCCAGCCAGGGTAATAACCACCGGTTAATAACTGAGCCAGCCAGGGTAATAACCACTGGGTAATAACTACTGGGTAATAACTGAGCCAGCCAGGGTAATAACCACTGGGTAATAACTGAGCCAGCCAGGGTAATAACCACTGGGTAATAACCACAGGATAATAACCACTGGGTAATAACTGAGCCAGCCAGGGTAATAACCACTGGGTAATAACTGAGCCAGCCAGGGTAATAACCACTGGGTAATAACTGAGCCAGCCAGGGTAATAACTACTGGGTAATAACTGAGCTGGCCAGGGTAATAACCACTGGGTAATAACTGAGCCAGTCTGGGTAATAACCACTGGGTAATAACCACAGGATAATAACCACCGGGTAATAACTGAGCCAGTCTGGGTAATAACCACAGGGTAATAACCACTGGGTAATAACCACAGGGTAATAACTGAGCCAGCCGTGGTAATAACCACTGGGTAATAACCACGGGGTAATAACCACTGGGTAATAACCACGGGGTAATAACCACTGGGTAATAACCACTGGGTAATAACCACTGGGTAATAACCACTGGGTAATAACTGAGCCAGCCGTGGTAATAACCACTGGGTAATAACCACTGGGTAATAACCACTGGGTAATAACCACTGGGTAATAACCACCAGGTAATAACCACCAGGTAATAACCACGGGGTAATAACCACGGGGTAATAACCACCGGATAATAACCACTGGGTAATAACCACTGGGTAATAACCACAGGGTAATAACCACAGGGTAATAACCACCGGGTAATAACCACTGGGTAATAACTGAGCCATCCAGGGTAATAACCACTGGGTAATAACTGAGCCAGCCAGGGTAATAACCACCAGGTAATAACCACTGGGTAATAACCACAGGGTAATAACCACCGGGTAATAACCACCGGGTAATAACCACTGGGGAATAACTGAGCCAGCCGTGGTAATAACCACATGGTAATAACCACGGGGTAATAACCACCGGGTAATAACCACGGGGTAATAACCACGGGGTAATAACCACGGGGTAATAACCACGGGGTAATAACCACGGGGTAATAACCACGGGGTAATAACCACCGGGTAATAACTGAGCCAGGCGACTCTACCTGCACGCTCCATAGAATGACACTGCAGCCTATCTCGCGCCACAGACACGTTTTGCCCGGGAAAAATGAGGACCTTCGAGCTTGAAACTTGTTGAAGACGAAGGACTTGATGTCGGGGTTTTTATAATCTTATAGCTTTGTGATAATACATATTTGATACAGGTTTATGGATTTTGAACGACAGAATCTGAGCAGCTGTCCGGAGTTGAGAAGTGTTCAACATGGCTTCCACCACAGGTGACCGCCGAGACTCACAGGTGAGGATCCTACCGTCCTTTCCCTTCACACCGGTACCGATACACTGCTGGCGAAACACGGTTTCATTTCACATTTATACCCCTGGTCATTCAGCATAAATCAGGCTTTCTGAAATTACACACACTTGGTGTTATTCTGCAACTGGGCTACAGTATTGTGTCGCAACAACGCGGAGTGAAAGTTTTGCTTTCACTTATTCTGTTCGTAACGTGTGAAAACTTGTGAAAACGTTTAGAAAACGTATATAGACTACAAATTGTAACAGTAAATTAACCTGTCAACTTTTGCCTGTTCATATGGGAGTTTACTCGTTTTTCTCTACTCTATTTTTCTCTGTTAACCTACATTGAAGCTCATTCATCGTTCACTAAATTCGTATACAAACATTTTCTGCAGACTTTTCTTGACGTCGTATTATTATGCTACTTTAATGCTAATCGGTTCGTTTGCACATTTTTCCTTACTGTACAGTTATACTGTTATAAAGGGTTATAATACAATGACATGACATTGGATCCACATAATGAATTTGAACCGAAAACCTTGGTAGTGACACATAAAGTGTAGGATTGTTCTGTTGTAGAATAGTGGTTAGTTGTTTTATGTAAAGCGCATAAGGCTAACTGATCCCTCATAGCAGCCTGTAAAGCCCATAAGGCTAACTGATCCCTCATAGCAGCCTGTAAAGCCCATAAGGCTAACTGATCCCTCATAGCAGCCTGTAAAGCACATAAGGCTAACTGATCCCTCATAGCAGCCTGTAAAGCCCATAAGGCTAACTGACCCCTCATAGCAGCCTGTAAAGCCCATAGGCTAACTGATCCCTCATAGCAGCCTGTAAAGTGCATAAGGCTAACTGATCCCTCATAGCAGCCTGTAAAGCGCATAAGGCTAACTGATCCCTCATAGCAGCCTGTAAAGCCCATAAGGCTAACTGATCCCTCATAGCAGCCTGTAAAGCCCATAGGCTAACTGATCCCTCATAGCAGCCTGTAAAGTGCATAAGGCTAACTGATCCCTCATAGCAGCCTGTAAAGCGCATAAGGCTAACTGATCCCTCATAGCAGCCTGTAAAGCGCATAAGGCTAACTGATCCCTCATAGCAGCCTGTAAAGCCCATAGGCTAACTGATCCCTCATAGCAGCCTGTAAAGCGCATAAGGCTAACTGATCCCTCATAGCAGCCTGTAAAGCCCATAAGGCTAACTGATCCCTCATAGCAGCCTGTAAAGCCCATAAGGCTAACTGATCCCTCATAGCAGCCTGTAAAGCCCATAAGGCTAACTGATCCCTCATAGCAGCCTGTAAAGCGCATAAGGCTAACTGATCCCTCATAGCAGCCTGTAAAGCGCATAAGGCTAACTGATCCCTCATAGCAGCCGACCAGCACCAGCCTGATGTAACAAAACGCATTCAGAGTTAATGGCTCATCTATTCTGTGGCTATAAAGCAACCTCCACACCACTAATCCCTATTGTCTAGAAGTCAAGGAGTGGTTTTGGGGAGAGAACAAACAAATTAAAAGCCTTGCTCTAGGGCAGAGTTCCAAATGGCACCCTATTTACATAGTGTCCTATGGGGTCTGGTCGAAGAAGTGCCCTATATAGGGAATAGGGTGCCATTTGGAATGCAGTATGATCCTAGTGGACTCAATATTCTGGAGAAACAGGTTCTGAGGTAATGGTGTCGCTGATTAACAGTTTCCTGGAAATGACTGTGGTTGTGTCTCAAACAGCGCCATATTCCCTATGTAGTGGCCCTGGTCTAAAGTAGAGCAGCACCCTATTCCCTATATAGTGGCCCTGGTCTAAAGTAGAGCAGCACCCTATTCCCTATATAGTGGCCCTGGTCTAAAGTAGAGCAGCACCCTATTCCCTATATAGTGGCCCTGGTCTAAAGTAGTGCAGCGCCCTATTCCCTATATAGTGGCCCTGGTCTAAAGTAGAGCAGCACCCTATTCCCTATATAGTGGCCCTGGTCTAAAGTAGTGCAGCACCCTATTCCCTATATAGTGGCCCTGGTCTAAAGTAGTGCAGCACCCTATTCCCTATATAGTGGCCCTATTCCCTATATAGTGGCCCTGGTCTAAAGTAGAGCAGCACCCTATTCCCTATATAGTGGCCCTATTCCCTATATAGTGGCCCTGGTCTAAAGTAGAGCAGCACCCTATTCCCTATATAGTGGCCCTGGTCTAAAGTAGTGTACCACCCTATTCCCTATATAGTGGCCCTGGTCTAAAGTAGTGCAGCACCCTATTCCCTATGTAGTGGCCCTGGTCTAAAGTAGTGCAGCACCCTATTCCCTATATAGTGGCCCTGGTCTAAAGTAGTGCAGCACCCTATTCCCTATATAGTGGCCCTGGTCTAAAGTAGTGCAGTACCCTATTCCCTATATAGTGGCCCTGGTCTAAAGTAGTGCAGCACCCTATTCCCTATATAGTGGCCCTGGTCTAAAGTAGTGCAGCACCCTATTCCCTATATAGTGGCCCTGGCCTAAAGTAGTGCACCACCCTATTCCCTATATAGTGGCCCTGGCCTAAAGTAGTGCAGCACCCTATTCCCTATATAGTGGCCCTGGTCTAAAGTAGTGCACCACCCTATTCCCTATATAGTGGCCCTGGTCTAAAGTAGTGCAGCACCCTATTCCCTATGTAGTGGCCCTGGTCTAAAGTAGAGCAGCACCCTATTCCCTATATAGTGGCCCTGGTCTAAAGTAGTGCAGCAGCCTATTCCCTATATAGTGGCCCTGGTCTAAAGTAGTGCAGCACCCTATTCCCTATATAGTGGCCCTGGTCTAAAGTAGTGCAGCACCCTATTCCCTATTATAGTGAGCCTGGTCCAAAGTAGTGCACTATGTAGGGAATAGGGTACCATTTGGTAGACACCCTATCTTAAAAGGGACTTGTGGTTTGGCCTGCGGAGACTTGTAGATGCCCGCTGACTGCATCTTCATGGCGTCTTGAGTGGTGTTGTTTACTATCTCACTTCTAAAGTCCTGTGTTTAATATCACTGTCTATCATTCTGCTGGTGCTTTAGAAGCAGTGGAGTTAGAGCAGGGGGGGAGAAACTCATTCCATGGAGGGTTTAGTCAACCAGGTGAGTTAGAGCAGGAGGGGAGAAACTCATTCCATGGAGGGTTTAGTCAACCAGGTGAGTTAGAGCAGGGGGGGCAAACTCATTCCATGGAGGGTTTAGTCAACCAGGTGAGTTAGAGCAAGGGGGGCAAACTCATTCCATGGAGGGTTTAGTCAACCAGGTGAGTTAGAGCAGGGGGGCAAACTCATTCCATGGAGGGTTTAGTCAACCAGGTGAGTTAGAGCAGGGAGAAACTCATTCCATGGAGGGTTTAGTCAACCAGGTGAGTTAGAGCAGGGAGAAACTCATTCCATGGAGGGTTTAGTCAACCAGGTGAGTTAGAGCAGGGGGGCAAACTCATTCCATGGAGGGTTTAGTCAACCAGGTGAGTTAGAGCAGGGGGGGAGAAACTCATTCCATGGAGGGTTTAGTCAACCAGGTGAGTTAGAGCAGGGAGAAACCATGGGCTGAGTCAACCAGGTGAGTTAGAGCAGGGGGAAACCATGGGCTGAGTCAACCAGGTGAGTTAGAGCAGGGAGAAACCATGGGCTGAGTCAACCAGGTGAGTTAGAGCAGGGAGAAACCATGGGCTGAGTCAACCAGGTGAGTTAGAGCAGGGAGAAACCATGGGCTGAGTCAACCAGGTGAGTTAGAGCAGGGAGAAACCATGGGCTTAGTCAACCAGGTGAGTTAGAGCAGGGAGAAACCATGGGTTTAGTCAACCAGGTGAGTTAGAGCAGGGAGAAACCATGGGCTGAGTCAACCAGGTGAGTTAGAGCAGGGGGAAACCATGGGCTGAGTCAACCAGGTGAGTTAGAGCAGGGAGAAACCATGGGCTGAGTCAACCAGGTGAGTTAGAGCAGGGAGAAACCATGGGCTGAGTCAACCAGGTGAGTTAGAGCAGGGAGAAACCATGGGCTGAGTCAACCAGGTGAGTTAGAGCAGGGAGAAACCATGGGCTGAGTCAACCAGGTGAGTTAGAGCAGGGAGAAACCATGGGCTGAGTCAACCAGGTGAGTTAGAGCAGGGAGAAACCATGGGCTTAGTCAACCAGGTGAGTTAGAGCAGGGAGAAACCATGGGTTTAGTCAACCAGGTGAGTTAGAGCAGGGGGAAACCATGGGCTGAGTCAACCAGGTGAGTTAGAGCAGGGAGAAACCATGGGCTGAGTCAACCAGGTGAGTTAGAGCAGGGAGAAACCATGGGTTTAGTCAACCAGGTGAGTTAGAGCAGGGAGAAACCATGGGCTGAGTCAACCAGGTGAGTTAGAGCAGGGGGAAACCATGGGCTGAGTCAACCAGGTGAGTTAGAGCAGGGAGAAACCATGGGCTGAGTCAACCAGGTGAGTTAGAGCAGGGAGAAACCATGGGCTGAGTCAACCAGGTGAGTTAGAGCAGGGAGAAACCATGGGCTGAGTCAACCAGTCCTCATTCTAAGGCCGTTCCCGTTCTGGAGACAAACAGTCTCCTTCTCGGGTTTCTCTTAGTGCGTTGTCATGGTTTCTAACGCACTAACTAGAGAATGACATCAGTGGCGCGTTGGGGAGAAGGCTGGTAGGCCAGTCATGTGTCGTAGCATTGTAGTGACCCTGGTGATAGCGTTGTGCCTTGTCCTCATGCCGAGCCGGTTCTGTTCTGGAGAGAAACAGATAATGTAGTGATGCTCCATGTGCTGCTGGTGACGGGCTGAGACTGATACAGCTCTGGAGACAATGGACGAGGAATGAACGATCCCTCTATTAGACCTGCTGACCTAGAGTCTCAGAGTGGAGAGACAGGTCCCTTATGGCACCCTGTCCCCTATATAGTACACTACTTTATACTACAGCCCTATTCCCTGTATAGTGCACTACTTTATACTACAGCCCTGTTCCCTATATAGTGCACTACTTTATACTACAGCCCTGTTCCCTATATAGTGCACTACTCTATACTACAGCCCTATTCCCTATATAATGCACTACTTTATACTACAGCCCTGTTCCCTATATAGTACACTACTTTATACTACAGCCCTGTTCCCTATATAGTGCACTACTCTATACTACAGCCCTATTCCCTATATAGTGCACTACTTTATACTACAGCCCTGTTCCCTATATAGTACACTACTTTATACTACAGCCCTGTTCCCTATATAGTGCACTACTCTATACTACAGCCCTATTCCCTATATAGTGCACTACTTTATACTACAGCCCTAGTCCCTATATAGTGCACTACTTTATACTACAGCCCTATTCCCTATATAGTGCACTACTTTGTACTACAGCCCTATTCCCTATATAATGCACTACTTTATACTACAGCCCTGTTCCCTATATAGTGCACTACTTTATACTACAGCCCTATTCCCTATATAGTGCACTACTTTATACTACAGCCCTATTCCCTATATAGTGCACTACTTTATACTACAGCCCTATTCCCTATATAGTACACTACTTTATACTACAGCCCTATTCCCTATATAGTGCACTACTTTATACTACAGCCCTATTCCCTATATAGAGCACTACTCTATACTACAGCCCTATTCCCTATATAGTGCACTACTTTATACTACAGCCCTATTCCCTATATAGTGCACTACTTTATACTACAGCCCTATTCCCTATATAGTGCACTACTTTGTACTACAGCCCTATTCCCTATATAGTACACTACTTTATACTACAGCCCTATTCCCTATATAGTGCACTACTTTATACTACAGCCCTATTCCCTATATAGTGCACTACTTTATACTACAGCCCTATTCCCTATATAGTGCACTACTTTATAAAACAGCCCTATTCCCTATATAGTGCACTACTTTATAAAACAGCCCTATTCCCTATATAGTATACTACTTTATACTACAGCCCTATTCCCTATATAGTGCACTACTTTATACTACAGCCCTATTCCCTACATAGTGCACTACTTTATACTACAGCCCTATTCCCTACATAGTGCACTACTTTATACTACAGCCCTATTCCCTATATAGTACACTACTTTATACTACAGCCCTATTCCCTATATAGGGCACTACTTTATACTACAGCCCTATTCCCTATATAGTGCACTACTTTATACTACAGCCCTATTCCCTATATAGTGCACTACTTTATACTACAGCCCTATTCCCTATATAGTACACTACTTTATACTACAGCCCTATTCCCTATATAGTACACTACTGTATACTACACAGAACATGAAACTCGTTCAGTATTATCACTCCTCCAAGGCCAAACAATGAGGTAGACTTGCTGCCTGCATGACTTGCTGCCTGCCTGCATGACTTGCTGCCTGCCTGCATGACTTGCTGCCTGCCTGCATGACTTGCTGCCTGCCTACATGACTTGCTGCCTGCCTACATGACTTGCTGCCTGCCTACACGACTTACTGCCTGCCTACCTACATGACTTGCTGCCTGCCTACATGACTTGCTGCCTGCCTACCTACACGACTTGCTGCCTGCCTACATGACTTGCTGCCTACATGACTTGCTGCCTGCCTACATGACTTGCTGCCTGCCTGTCTGACTTGCTGCCTGCCTGTCTGACTTGCCTGCCTACATGACTTGCTGCCTGCCTGCATGACTTGCTGCCTGCCTGCATGACTTGCTGCCTGCCTGTCTGACTTGCTGCCTGTCTGCTGTTGACCTTAGTGATGGGGTTCTATTCAGCTCAGCCACAGAACAGCCATTATGTTGAATCTATCTACTGTAGGGGGCAGAGTAGACACACTGTTGACCAGTATCCTCAGCCATTATGTTGAATCTATCTACTGTAGGGGGCAGAGTAGACACACTGTTGACCAGTATCCTCAGCCATTATGTTGAATCTATCTACTGTAGGGGGCAGAGTAGACACACTGTTGACCAGTATCCTCAGCCATTATGTTGAATCTATCTACTGTAGGGGGCAGAGTAGACACACTGTTGACCAGTATCCTCAGCCACAGAACAGCCATTATGTTGAATCTATCTACTGTAGGGGGCAGAGTAGACACACTGTTGAACAGTATCCTCAGCCATTATGTTGAATCTATCTACTGTAGGGGCAGAGTAGACACACTGTTGACCACTATCCTCAGCCATTATGTTGAATCTATCTACTGTAGGGGGCAGAGTAGACACACTGTTGACCAGTATCCTCAGCCATTATGTTGAATCTATCTACTGTAGGGGCAGAGTAGACACACTGTTGACCAGTATCCTCAGCCATTATGTTGAATCTATCTACTGTAGGGGGCAGAGTAGACACACTGTTGACCACTATCCTCAGCCATTATGTTGAATCTATCTACTGTAGGGGCAGAGTAGACACACTGTTGACCACTATCCTCAGCCATTATGTTGAATCTATCTACTGTAGGGGGCAGAGTAGACACACTGTTGACCAGTATCCTCAGCCATTATGTTGAATCTATCTACTGTAGGGGCAGAGTAGACACACTGTTGACCAGTATCCTCAGCCATTATGTTGAATCTATCTACTGTAGGGGCAGAGTAGACACACTGTTGACCAGTATCCTCAGCCATTATGTTGAATCTATCTACTGTAGGGGCAGAGTAGACACACTGTTGACCAGTATCCTCAGCCATTATGTTGAATCTATCTACTGTAGGGGGTAGAGTAGACACACTGTTGACCAGTATCCTCAGCCATTATGTTGAATCTATCTACTGTAGGGGCAGAGTAGACACACTGTTGACCAGTGTCCCAAATGGCAACATATTCCCTATATAGTTCACTACTATGGGCTCTGGGCAAATGTAGTGCACTATACAGAGAACAGGGTGTCATATCGGATCCACTCTTGGTGTCATGGTGGGGAAAGGCAGTCTGTTCTATATGAGTGGGTCTGTTTTCTGTGTCACGGTGGGGAAAGGCAGTCTGTTCTATATGAGTGGGTCTGTTTTCTGTGTCATGGTGGGGAAAGGCAGTCTGTTCTATATGAGTGGGTCTGTTTTCTGTGTCATGGTGGGGAAAGGCAGTCTGTTCTATATGAGTGGGTCTGTTGTCTGTGTCACGGTGGGGAAAGGCAGTCTGTTCTATATGAGTGGGTCTGTTTTCTGTGTCATGGTGGGGAAAGGCAGTCTGTTCTATAGGAGTGGGTCTGTTTTCTGTGTCATGGTGGGGAAAGGCAGTCTGTTCTATATGAGTGGGTCTGTTTTCTGTGTCATGGTGGGGAAAGGCAGTCTGTTCTATATGAGTGGGTCTGTTTTCTGTGTCATGGTGGGGAAAGGCAGTCTGTTCTATATGAGTGGGTCTGTTGTCTGTGTCATGGTGGGGAAAGGCAGTCTGTTCTATATGAGTGGGTCTGTTTTCTGTGTCATGGTGGGGAAAGGCAGTCTGTTCTATATGAGTGGGTCTGTTTTCTGTGTCACGGTGGGGAAAGGCAGTCTGTTCTATATGAGTGGGTCTGTTTTCTGTGTCATGGTGGGGAAAGGCAGTCTGTTCTATATGAGTGGGTCTGTTTTCTGTGTCATGGTGGGGAAAGGCAGTCTGTTCTATATGAGTGGGTCTGTTTTCTGTGTCAACATTGTTTCTATGACAGTCATACAGATGTTGTCTGTTCCTAATGTCACCCTGTCCGCTGTATAGCAGAGGTGGAACCAAGTCACTATTATTAGAGTCACAAGCAAGTCATGAGGTCTGGGTCTCAAGTCGAGTCCCCAGTAGAACGGGTTGAGTCTGGAGTCCAGTCTGAGTCGAGTCCCCATTAGAACGGGTTGAGTCTGGAGTCCAATCCAAGTCGAGTCCCCAGTAGAACAGGTTGAGTCTGGAGTCCAGTCTGAGTCGAGTCCCCAGTAGAACGGGTTGAGTAATGGGTTGGTTTCCTGACTGTAATGTAATGGGTTGGTTTCCTGACTGTAATGTAATGGGTTGGTTTCCTGACTGTAATGTAATGGGTTGGTTTCCTGACTGTAATGTAATGGGTTGGTTTCCTGACTAATGTAATGGGTTGGTTTCCTGACTGTAATGTAATGGGTTGGTTTCCTGACTGTAATGTAATGGGTTGGTTTCCTGACTGTAATGTAATGGGTTGGTTTCCTGACTGTAATGTAATGGGTTGGTTTCCTGACTAATGTAATGGGTTGGTTTCCTGACTGTAATGTAATGGGTTAGTTTCCTGACTGTAATGTAATGGGTTAGTTTCCTGACTGTAATGTAATGGGTTAGTTTCCTGACTGTAATGTAATGGGTTAGTTACCTGACTGTAATGTAATGGGTTGGTTTCCTGACTGTAATGTAATGGGTTGGTTTCCTGACTGTAATGTAATGGGTTGGTTTCCTGACTGTAATGTAATGGGTTGGTTTCCTGACTGTAATGTAATGGGTTGGTTTCCTGACTGTAATGTAATGGGTTGGTTTCCTGACTGTAATGTAATGGGTTGGTTTCCTGACTGTAATGTAATGGGTTGGTTTCCTGACTGTAATGTAATGGGTTGGTTTCCTGACTAATGTAATGGGTTGGTTTCCTGACTGTAATGTAATGGGTTAGTTTCCTGACTGTAATGTAATGGGTTAGTTTCCTGACTGTAATGTAATGGGTTAGTTACCTGACTGTAATGTAATGGGTTGGTTTCCTGACTGTAATGTAATGGGTTGGTTTCCTGACTGTAATGTAATGGGTTGGTTTCCTGACTGTAATGTAATGGGTTGGTTTCCTGACTGTAATGTAATGGGTTGGTTTCCTGACTGTAATGTAATGGGTTGGTTTCCTGACTGTAATGTAATGGGTTGGTTTCTGACTGTAATGTAATGGGTTGGTTTCCTGACTGTAATGTAATGGGTTGGTTTCCTGACTGTAATGTAATGGGTTGGTTTCCTGACTGTAATGTAATGGGCTGGTTTCTGTTAGTGACTGAGGTCGCGCCCCAAATAGGACTCTGTTCCCACTATATGAAGGGAATAGGGAACTGTTTGGGATGCGTTCCCCAGGTTATCTCATTGTTGTTGTTTGTCAGAGCCCTCTTTCCTGTTAATACTGTGTTATCTATCTATCAGCCCATCAGAGGTTTCTGTTCAGACCTGTAGAAGCAGTGTGTCTCTCTCTGGAGGCTCGTAAGGTCTTTGCTCTAAAGTAGGTCACTCTTTAAAGAATAGGGTGCCATTTGGAATGTTCTTAGTGACTTGGACCAATCCTGTAGAAGGAAGCAATGTGTACTTTCATTTGAATGTTATCAGACAGTTTAAATCAACACATCTGTCTGCCAGCACGGATAGGGCAGTTTTAGCAGGTCTCTTTCACACTCGTTATATTGTAATGTGTTGGTTTCCTCTATGAGCCTGCTGTTCACTCTGACAATCATTAAAGTATATGTGACCGACCGGTTCGGTCTTATGGAGCAACATTTGAAATGGTGTATTTTACACAGGAAATAAGTAAAAGAGATAGAAAATGGTATATTATACACTACTGTTGAGGAACAATGGGGACGTCATTCTGCTTTGAAAGGTGATACACTTATAACCTCACTTTAGAGAAAATGTCCCTTGAATGTTTTTGGTGCCTACTGGGGAGCTCTTCTTTGTCTCCGCCCATTCAGCATCATTCACACCCTCTAAAGCTTTAGCCCCGCCCATCTCTTTAAGGATTCACCTGTGAGGCTGTGTACTAAACAACCAAAGATTTCAAGACTAAAGGCTGGTTTATACTACTTTTGTACCTGTTTCCTCCAGCATCTTCACAAGGTCCTCTGCTGTTGTTCTGGGATTGATTTGCACTTTTCTCACCAAAGTACGTTCATCTCTAGGAGACAGAACGTGTCTCCTTCCTGAGCGGTATGGCGGCTGCGTGGTCCCATGGTGTTTATACTTGTGTACTATTGTTTGTACAGATGAACGTGGTACCTTCACGTGTTTGGAAATTGCTTCCAAGGATGAACCAGACTTGTGGAGGTCTACAATTTTTTTTCTGAGGTCTTGGCTGATTTCTTTTGGTTTTCCCATGATGTCAAACAAAGAGGCACTGAGTTTGAAGGTAGGCCTTGAAATACATCCACAGGTACACCTCCAATTGACCTAAATGATGTCAATTAGCCTATCAGAAGCTTCTAAAGCCATGACATCATTTTCTGGAATTGTCCAAGCTGTTTAAAGGCACAGTCAACTTAATGTATGTAAACTTCTCACCCACTGGAATTGTGATACAGTGAATTTTAAGTGAAATAATTGTCAACAATTGCTGAAAAAGTGACTTGTGTCATGCACAAAGTAGATGTCCTAACCGACTTGCCAAAACTATAGTTCGTTAACAAGAAATGTGTGGAATGGTTGAAACACGAGTTTTAATGACTCCAACCTAAGTCTATGTAAACTTCCAACTTCAACTGTATGTAGAGCCTATTGACAGTGCATCCACTATATATTTACTGTGACTACTGCCTCTAATACAATACAATACAATGCTTTAACAGTGAGTGATCTGTCTGGTCCTGTCTCGTCCCAGGAGAGAGAGAAAGCAGGGGGGTTTGTAGGCAGAGGCAGAGCTGTGGAGGGAGAGTCTGAGAGGAGGCAGGGGTTTGGAGGGAGAAGGAGGGTAGGAGGAGGCAGAGCTGTGGAGGGAGAGTCTGAGAGGAGGCAGGGGTTTGGAGGGAGGAGGGTAGGAGTTTGGAGGGAAGAGGAAGGGAGTAGGGTAGGAGTTTGGAGGGAGGAGAGCAGAGGTTTGGAGGGAGGAGGAAGGGAGTAGGGTAGGAGTTTGGAGGGAGGAGAGCAGAGGTTTGGAGGGAGGAGAGCAGAGGTTTGGAGGGAGGAGGAAGGGAGTAGGGTAGGGGTTTGGAGGGAGGAGAGCAGAGGTTTGGAGGGAGGAGGAAGGGAGTAGGGTAGGAGTTTGTAGGGAGGAAAGCAGAGGTTTAGAGGGAGGAGGGTAGGAGTTTGGAGGGAGGAGAGCAGGGGTTTGGAGGGAGGAGGAATGGAGGAGAGCATGGGTTTGGAGGGAGGAGGAATGAAGGAGAGCAGGGGTTTGGAGGGAGGAGGAATGAAGGAGAGCAGGGGTTTGGAGGGAGGAGGAATGAAGGAGAGCAGGGGTTTGGAGGGAGGAGGGTAGGAGTTTGGAGGGAGGAGAGCAGAGGTTTGGAGGGAGGAGGGTAGGATTTCGGAGGGAAGAGGAAGGGAGTAGGGTAGGAGTTTGGAGGGAGGAGGAAGGGAGTAGGGTAGGAGTTTGGAGGGAGGAGGAAGGGAGTAGGGTAGGAGTTTGGAGGGAGGAGAGCAGGGGTTTGGAGGGAGGAGGAATGGAGGAGGGTAGGGATTTCTGACGGGAGAGCAGAGGTTTTGGAGCCCATGTCCCCAGATCAGCGCCTCTGACAGGAATTATGATTCGTTGTAATGAGATAAATAAAATCCATAGACCAGGCGTGCACTGAGCTGGGTCAGAGAAGAGTATGACTCGGCCAGAGAGGAGAGAGACCGGCAGTAGGCCAGAGAGGAGAGAGACCGGCAGTAGGCCAGAGAGGAGAGAGACCGGCAGTAGGCCAGAGAGGAGAGAGACCGGCAGTAGGCCAGAGAGGAGAGAGACCTGCAGTAGGCAGGTCAAATGTATTTATTGTGAATTTATTTATTAAAGCAACATTTTCAATTTAGATGTGTCGTTCCTTGCCTTCCTGTCTTGGCAACTGGTTTGTAAAAGCAATAAAGCACGGCAGGGGTTTGTGGTATATGGCCTGTATACCGTAGCTAAGGGCTGGTTCCAGGTACTCCGCGTTGTGCCGTGCCTGACAACAACCCTTAGCCGTGGTATATACTGTATGCCACACCCCCTCGGGCCTTATTGCCTAATAATACTGCTGCTGTTTTATCAAGGCAACATTCAATGAGAAATAACATGAAACAACACAGTGTTTAGGTGCTGAATAGTAAAACAACATTCAATCTATAATAGATTCCCATTACACATGTTAACTTCATTTGTTTATTTAACTCTCCAAGGCGTCTTCTCTTCCTAAACCTTCTCTGACTGGAACGTGTCTCTCTATTCTTCCAGGAAAATGAAAGCGTGTACAGTTCATTTAGCCTCCAGCTGTCTGAGTCTCTGGATGCGACTACAGTAGATATTTTATCCTGGCACTCAGAGCTTTCCCTTTCTATGAGCATGTGACCAGCCATTTATCAAGAGGTTTACGCTGAATCTTCCTGACTGTTAGTTTATCAGGCTGACTGGCTCTGTGGATGTTACTGTGTGGTGGACATGATTCACTGGGCTGAGACTATTGGACGCTCCTCTCTGGCCTACGGCCGGTCTCTCTACCCTCTCTGGCCTACTGCAGGTCTCTCTCCTCTCTGGCCTACTGCAGGTCTCTCTCCTCTCTGACCTACTGCAGGTCTCTCTCCTCTCTGGCCTACTGCAGGTCTCTCTCCTCTCTGGCCTACTGCAGGTCTCTCTCCTCTCTGGCCTACTGCAGGTCTCTCTCCTCTCTGGCCTACTGCAGGTCTCTCTCCTCTCTGGCCTACTGCAGGTCTCTCTCCTCTCTGGCCTACTGCAGGTCTCTCTCCTCTCTGTCCTACTGCAGGTCTCTCTCCTCCCTGGTCTACTGCAGGTCTCTCTCCTCTCTGGCCTACTGCAGGTCTCTCTCCTCTCTGGTCTCTCTCCTCTCTGGCCTACTGCAGGTCTCTCTCCTCTCAGGCCTACTGCCGGTCTCTCTCTTCTCTGGCCTACTGCCAGTCTCTCTCCTCTCTGGCCTACTGCAGGTCTCTCTCCTCTCTGGCCTCTCTCCTCTCTGGCCTACTGCAGGTCTCTCTCCTCTCTGGCCTACTGCAGGTCTCTCTCCTCTCTGGCCTCTCTCCTCTCTGGCCTACTGCAGGTCTCTCTCCTCTCTGGCCTACTGCAGGTCTCTCTCCTCTCTGGCCTACTGCAGGTCTCTCTCCTCTCTGGCCTCTCTCCTCTCTGGCCTACTGCAGGTCTCTCTCCTCTCTGGCCTACTGCAGGTCTCTCTCCTCTCAGGCCTACTGCAGGTCTCTCTCCTCTCTGGGCTACTGCAGGTCTCTCTCCTCTCAGGCCTACTGCAGGTCTCTCTCTTCTCTGGCCTACTGCCAGTCTCTCTCCTCTCTGGCCTACTGCAGGTCTCTCTCCTCTCTGGCCTCTCTCCTCTCTGGCCTACTGCAGGTCTCTCTCCTCTCTGGCCTACTGCAGGTCTCTCTCCTCTCTGGCCTACTGCAGGTCTCTCTCCTCTCAGGCCTACTGCAGGTCTCTCTCCGCTCTGGCCTACTGCAGGTCTCTCTCCTCTCTGGCCTACTGCAGGTCTCTCTCCTCTCAGGCCTACTGCAGGTCTCTCTCCGCTCTGGCCTACTGCAGGTCTCTCTCCTCTCTGGCCTACTGCAGGTCTCTCTCCTCTCTGGCCTACTGCAGGTCTCTCTCCTCTCTGGCCTACTGCAGGTCTCTCTCCTCTCTGGCCTACTGCAGGTCTCTCTCCTCTCTGGCCTACTGCAGGTCTCTCTCCTCTCTGGCCTACTGCCGGTCTCTCTCCTCTCTGGCCTACTGCAGGTCTCTCTCCTCTCTGGCCTACTGTAGATCTCTCTCTACATTAGTCCTGATGGTTCTGTCCTACACTAGTCCTGATAGCTTCCCTACTAGACTGGTTCTGTCCTACACTAGTCCTGATAGCTTCCCTACTAGACTGGTTCTGTCCTACACTAGTACTGATAGCTTCCCTACTAGACTGGTTCTGTCCTACACTAGTCCTGATAGCTTCCCTACTAGACTGGTTCTGTCCTACACTAGTACTGATAGCTTCCATACTAGACTGGTTCTGTCCTACACTAGTCCTGATAGCTTCCATACTAGACTGGTTCTGTCCCACACTAGTCCTGATAGCTTCCCTACTAGACTGGTTCTGTCCTACACTAGTCCTGATAGCTTCCCTACTAGACTGGTTCTGTCCTACACTAGTCCTGATAGCTTCCATACTAGACTGGTTCTGTCCTACACTATTCCTGATAGCTTCCCTACTAGACTGGTTCTGTCCTACACTAGTCCTGATAGCTTCCCTACTAGACTGGTTCTGTCCTACACTAGTCCTGATAGCTTCCCTACTAGACTGGTTCTGTCCTACACTAGTCCTGATAGCTTCCCTACTAGACTGGTTCTGTCCTACACTAGTCCTGATAGCTTCCCTACTAGACTGGTTCTGTCCTACACTAGTCCTGATAGCTTCCCTACTAGACTGGTTCTGTCCTACACTAGTCCTGATAGCTTCCATACTAGACTGGTTCTGTCCTACACTAGTCCTGATAGCTTCCCTACTAGACTGGTTCTGTCCTACACTAGTCCTGATAGCTTCCCTACTAGACTGGTTCTGTCCTACACTAGTCCTGATAGCTTCCCTACTAGACTGGTTCTGTCCTACACTAGTCCTGATAGCTTCCCTACTAGACTGGTTCTGTCCTACACTAGTCCTGATAGCTTCCCTACTAGACTGGTTCTGTCCTACACTAGTCCTGATAGCTTCCCTACTAGACTGGTTCTGTCCTACACTAGTCCTCATAGCTTCCCTACTAGACTGGTTCTGTCCTACACTAGTCCTGATAGCTTCCCTACTAGACTGGTACTGTCCTACACTAGTCCTGATAGCTTCCCTACTAGACTGGTTCTGTCCTACACTAGTCCTGATAGCTTCCCTACTAGACTGGTTCTGTACTACACTAGTCCTGATAGCTTCCATACTAGACTGGTTCTGTCCCACACTAGTCCTGATAGCTTCCATACTAGACTGGTTCTGTCCTACACTAGTCCTGATAGCTTCCCTACTAGACTGGTTCTGTCCTACACTAGTACTGATAGCTTCCCTACTAGACTGGTTCTGTCCTACACTAGTACTGATAGCTTCCCTACTAGACTGGTTCTGTCCTACACTAGTCCTGATAGCTTCCCTACTAGACTGGTTCTGTCCTACACAAGTCCTGATAGCTTCCCTACTAGACTGGTTCTGTCCTACACTAGTCCTGATAGCTTCCCTACTAGACTGGTTCTGTCCTACACTAGTCCTGATAGCTTCCCTACTAGACTGGTTCTGTCCTACACTAGTCCTGATAGCTTCCATACTAGACTGATTCTGTCCCACACTAGTCCTGATAGCTTCCCTACTAGACTGGTTCTGTCCTACACTAGTCCTGATAGCTTCCCTACTAGACTGGTTCTGTCCTACACTAGTCCTGATAGCTTCCCTACTAGACTGGTTCTGTCCTACACTAGTCCTGATAGCTTCCATACTAGACTGGTTCTGTCCTACACTAGTCCTGATAGCTTCCCTACTAGACTGGTTCTGTCCTACACTAGTCCTGATAGCTTCCCTACTAGACTGGTTCTGTCCTACACTAGTCCTGATAGCTTCCATACTAGACTGGTTCTGTCCCACACTAGTCCTGATAGCTTCTCTACTAGACTGGTTCTGTCCTACACTAGTCCTGATAGCTTCCCTACTAGACTGGTTCTGTCCTACACAAGTCCTGATAGCTTCCCTACTAGACTGGTTCTGTCCTACACTAGTCCTGATAGCTTCCCTACTAGACTGGTTCTGTCCTACACTAGTCCTGATAGCTTCCCTACTAGACTGGTTCTGTCCTACACTAGTCCTGATAGCTTCCATACTAGACTGGTTCTGTCTTACACTAGTCCTGATAGCTTCCCTACTAGACTGGTTCTGTCCTACACTAGTCCTGATAGCTTCCATACTAGACTGGTTCTGTCCTACAGTAGTCCTGATAGCTTCCATACTAGACTGGTTCTGTCCCACACTAGTCCTGATAGCTTCCCTACTAGACTGGTTCTGTCCTACACTAGTCCTGATAGCTTCTCTACTAGACTGGTTCTGTCCTACACTAGTCCTGATAGCTTCCCTACTAGACTGGTTCTGTCCTACACTAGTCCTGATAGCTTCCATACTAGACTGGTTCTGTCCTACACTAGTCCTGATAGCTTCCATACTAGACTGGTTCTGTCCTACAGTAGTCCTGATAGCTTCCATACTAGACTGGTTCTGTCCCACACTAGTCCTGATAGCTTCCCTACTAGACTGGTTCTGTCCTACACTAGTCCTGATAGCTTCCCTACTAGACTGGTTCTGTCCTAAACTAGTCCTGATAGCTTCCATACTAGACTGGTTCTGTCCTACACTAGTCCTGATAGCTTCCCTACTAGACTGGTTCTGTTCTACCCTAGTCCTGATAGCTTCCCTACTAGACTGGTTCTGTCCTACACTAGTCCTGATAGCTTCCCTACTAGACTGGTTCTGTTCTACCCTAGTCCTGATAGCTTCCCTACTAGACTGGTTCTGTCCTAAACTAGTCCTGATAGCTTCCATACTAGACTGGTTCTGTCCTACACTAGTCCTGATAGCTTCCCTACTAGACTGGTTCTGTTCTACCCTAGTCCTGATAGCTTCCCTACTAGTGTGACTGCATCAGTGCGTTAATCATCTCTAGAAAGTGTCAGTGGAATAAAATATCGACCTCCAGTTTAGGACAAGTACAACAGTAGTGCAGAATTATCTCAGCATGCTTAGTGATACTAGAAGTCCTGTCCTCTCTGTTGCTGTGGAAGAAGTGGGGCTGGTCACTGTCTGTGGTGTTGTGACACTGTTTTTACTAGAGTGGAGTTTGTCACGTTGTAGAGTGACTTCCTTCGTGGGGCTTCCGTTCTGTCCGCAGGGCTCGGCTCTCTCTTGTCACTGCTGAGGAACTAACCAAATGGCCAAAGGGAAGCAGGCCTTGTTTTATGTAAGGTATATTATCATGTCGTGAGATATGATTGTTCTCATCGCTGGTCTGTACACCAAACGTATCCCTCTTTCCAGTTCCGTAACTCTAAAGTGAAATCGCATTATAATCTAATTTGGCATCTAGAGTGGATCTTTTTAATCCTTCAATACTAATCTAAAGGATGTATTTCAACCCTTCAATACTAATCTAAAGGATGGATTTCAACCCTTTAATGCTAAAGGATGGATTTTAACCCTTCAATGCTAATCTAAAGGATGGATTTTAACCCTTCAATGCTAATCTAAAGGATGGATTTTAACCCTTCAATGCTAATCTAAAGGATGGATTTCAACCCTTCAATACTAATCTAAAGGATGGATTTCAACCCTTCAATGCTAAAGGATGGATTTCAACCCTTCAATGCTAATCTAAAGGATGGATTTTAACCCTTCAATGCTAATCTAAAGGATTGATTTCAACCCTTCAATGCTAATCTAAAGGATGGATTTTAACCCTTCAATGCTAATCTAAAGGATGGATTTCAACCCTTCAATGCTAATCTAAAGGATGGATTTCAACCCTTCAATACTAATCTAAAGGATGGATTTACACCCTTCAATACTAATCTAAAGGATGTATTTCAACCCTTCAATGCTAATCTAAAGAATGGATTTCAACCCTTCAATGCTAATCTAAAGGATGGATTTTAACCCTTCAATACTAATCTAAAGGATGGATTTTAACCCTTCAATACTAATCTAAAGGATGGATTTTAACCCTTCAATACTAATCTAAAGGATGGATTTCAACCCTTCAATACTAATCTAAAGGATGGATTTCAACCCTTCAATGCTAACCTAAAGGATGGATTTTAACCCTTCAATACTAATCTAAAGGATGGATTTCAATCTTCAATACTAATCTAAAGGATGGATTTTAACCCTTCAATACTAATCTAAAGGATGGATTTCAACCCTTCAATGCTAATCTAAAGGATGGATTTTAACCCTTCAATTCTAATCTAAAGGATGGATTTTAACCCTTCAATACTAATCTAAAGGATGGATTTCAATCTTCAATACTAATCTAAAGGATGGATTTTAACCCTTCAATGCTAATCTAAAGGATGGATTTCAACCCTTCAATGCTAATCTAAAGGATGGATTTCAACCCTTCAATGCTAATCTAAAGGATGGATTTCAACCCTTCCAAACATCAGACTTGTTTCTCCTCTTCATCATGGACAGACTGAAGGAGAGTTGTTTCTCCTCTTCATCATGGACAGACTGAAGGAGACTTGTTTGTCCTCTTCATCATGGACAGACTGAAGGAGATGTGTTTCTCCTCTTCCTCATGGACAGACTGAAGGAGAGTTGTTTGTCTTCTTCATCATGGACAGACTGAAGGAGAGTTGTTTGTCCTCTTCATCATGGACAGACTGAAGGAGAGTTGTTTGTCCTCTTCATCATGGACAGACTGAAGGAGAGTTGTTTCTCCTCTTCATCATGGACAGACTGAAGGAGAGTTGTTTGTCCTCTTCCTCATGGACAGACTGAAGGAGAGTTGTTTGTCCTCTTCATCATGGACAGACTGAAGGAGAGTTGTTTCTCCTCTTCATCATGGACAGACTGAAGGAGACTTGTTTGTCCTCTTCATCATGGACAGACTGAAGGAGAGTTGTTTGTCCTCTTCCTCATGGACAGACTGAAGGAGAGTTGTTTGTCCTCTTCATCATGGACAGACTGAAGGAGAGTTGTTTCTCCTCTTCATCATGGACAGACTGAAGGAGACTTGTTTCTCCTCTTCATCATGGACAGACTGAAGGAGAGTTGTTTGTCCTCTTCCTCATGGACAGACTGAAGGAGAGTTGTTTCTCCTCTTCATCATGGACAGACTGAAGGAGAGTTGTTTCTCCTCTTCATCATGGACAGACTGAAGGAGAGTTGTTTGTCCTCTTCCTCATGGACAGACTGAAGGAGAGTTGTTTTTCCTCTTCATCATGGACAGACTGAAGGAGAGTTGTTTCTCCTCTTCATCATGGACAGACTGAAGGAGAGTTGTTTGTCCTCTTCATCATGGACAGACTGAAGGAGACTTGTTTGTCCTCTTCATCATGGACAGACTGAAGGAGAGTTGTTTCTCCTCTTCATCATGGACAGACTGAAGGAGAGTTGTTTCTCCTCTTCATCATGGACAGACTGAAGGAGAGTTGTTTCTCCTCTTCATCATGGACAGACTGAAGGAGAGACACTATAACTATTATCTGTTTTTTCTGTGGTTTTCATAAAAGCCCTCTTTGGTTTCCAACCTGCACACCTTTTTATCTGCACTGTTTGTCTTTCACGTGTCTGTTTTGTACGAACAAATAAACTAAAGTCAACAGAGGAGAGACGGAGAAGAGACTGTAGTCTTTATACAGTATAGCTGGTGTTTATAGTGAGTTGACCCAGAGACTGTAGTCTTTATACAGTATAGCTGGTGTTTATAGTGAGTTGACCCAGAGACTGTAGTCTTTATACAGAATAGCTGGTGTTTATAGTGAGTTGACCCAGAGACTGTAGTCTTTATACAGTATAGCTGGTGTTTATAGTGAGTTGACCCAGAGACTGTAGTCTTTATACTGTATAGCTGGTGTTTATAGTGAGTTGACCCAGAGACTGTAGTCTTTATACAGTATAGCTGGTGTTTATAGTGAGTTGACCCAGAGACTGTAGTCTTTATACAGTATAGCTGGTGTTTATAGTGAGTTGACCCAGAGACTGTAGTCTTTATACAGTATAGCTGGTGTTTATAGTGAGTTGACCCAGAGACTGTAGTCTTTATACTGTATAGCTGGTGTTTATAGTGAGTTGACCCAGAGACTGTAGTCTTTATACAGTATAGCTGGTGTTTATAGTGAGTTGACCCAGAGACTGTAGTCTTTATACAGTATAGCTGGTGTTTATAGTGAGTTGACCCAGAGACTGTAGTCTTTATACAGTATAGCTGGTGTTTATAGTGAGTTGACCCAGAGACTGTAGTCTTTATACAGTATAGCTGGTGTTTATAGTGAGTTGACCCAGAGACTGTAGTCTTTATACAGTATAGCTGGTGTTTATAGTGAGTTGACCCAGAGACTGTAGTCTTTATACAGTATAGCTGGTGTTTATAGTGAGTTGACCCAGAGACTGTAGTCTTTATACAGTATAGCTGGTGTTTATAGTGAGTTGACCCAGAGACTGTAGTCTTTATACAGTATAGCTGGTGTTTATAGTCAGTTGACCCAGAGACTGTAGTCTTTATACAGTATAGCTGGTGTTTATAGTGAGTTGACCCAGAGACTGTAGTCTTTATACAGTATAGCTGGTGTTTATAGTGAGTTGACCCAGAGACTGTAGTCTTTATGAGAAACTGAAAGTGTCCCCTACAATATCCACCCCCATCAGACCACAGCTGTGTTCTGGAGACCTCAGAGCAGCTTGCTATCTGTTGTCCTGACCATCACCATGCTTCACTAGTATAGCTTTTGTTTAACGCAACACAACATCAGCACAACAGCCTCAGTTTGTCTCTGTCGTGTTGGGAATGGTTGTATGTCTTTACTTCTGTCCACCAGCAGAGGGCAGACTGGTGAGGCTCCTGTTGAAACACAGAGAGAGAGGGTTGTAAAACAGCTTTATTTCATTCAAACAGTACAATCAAACCATCACCTAATAACACAACATCGTGTGATGAGTGTGATGTCCCAAATGGCACTCTATAGTATAGTGGACTACTGTTGACCACAGCCTTATGGCGCTCCTGTCAGGTTGGGTCCTCTCTGTCTGTCTGTCTGGTCCTCAAGCAGGGCCACAGCCTCTGTCAGGGTGGCTCCTCTCTGTCTGTCTGTCTGGTCCTCAAGCAGGGCCACAGCATCTGTCAGGGTGGCTCCTCTCTGTCTGTCTGTCTGGTCCTCAAGCAGGGCCACAGCATCTGTCGGGGTGGGTCCTCTCTGTCTGTCTGTCTGTCTGGTCCTCAAGCAGGGCCACAGCCTCTGTCAGGGTGGCTCCTCTCTGTCTGTCTGTCTGGTCCTCAAGCAGGGCCAAAGCATCTGTCGGGGTGGGTCCTCTCTGTCTGTCTGTCTGGTCCTCAAGCAGGCCCACAGCCTCTGTCAGGGTGGCTCCTCTCTGTCTGTCTGTATGTTTGTCAGTCTTCCCTTATCTCTCCATTAAGATGTCTGCTGATGAATCACACAGGAAACCCTCTCTGAGGCCGAGGAAGAATATCTGTTACCAGGGTCAGACTGACCGAGCACTGATCACTCTACACAACACTTAGAGAGACCAGGTCCCAAATGAAATACTAATCACTCTACACAACACTTAGAGAGAGACCAGGTCCCAAATGAAATACTAATCACTCTACACAACACTTAGAGAGAGAAACCAGGTCCCAAATGAAATACTAACCACTCTACACAACACTTAGAGAGACCAGGTCCCAAATGAAATACTAATCACTATACACAACACTTAGAGAGACCAGGTCCCAAATGAAATACTAATCACTCTACACAACACTTAGAGAGAGAGAAACCAGGTCCCAAATGAAATACTAATCACTATACACAACACTTAGAGAGAGAAACCAGGTCCCAAATGAAATACTAATCACTCTACACAACACTTAGAGAGAGAAACCAGGTCCCAAATGAAATACTAATCACTCTACACAACACTTAGAGAGAGAAACCAGGTCCCAAATGAAATACGAATCGCTCTACACAACACTTAGAGAGAGAAACCAGGTCCCAAATGAAATATGAATCACTCTACACAACACTTAGAGAGAGAAACCAGGTCCCAAATGAAATACTAATCACTATACACAACACTTAGAGAGAGAAACCAGGTCCCAAATGAAATACTAATCACTTTACACAACACTTAGAGAGAGAGACCAGGTCCCAAATGAAATACGAATCGCTCTACACAACACTTAGAGAGAGAAACCAGGTCCCAAATGAAATATGAATCACTCTACACAACACTTAGAGAGAGAAACCAGGTCCCAAATGAAATACTAATCACTATACACAACACTTAGAGAGAAACCAGGTCCCAAATGAAATACTAATCACTCTACACAACACTTAGAGAGAGCAGGTCCCAAATGAAATACTAACCACTCTACACAACACTT